>NC_064638.1:767057948-767357948 GCF_023864345.2 Schistocerca serialis cubense
ATCTCCTCAAACCCGGAACCTTCCACAGAAGAACCCCAAAAGTGCCCCACTTGTGACAGGATACTTTCCGGGACTGGATCAGATTCTGAATGTGGCTCTCCAGCAGGGATACGACTTCCTCAAATCCTGCCCTGAAATGAGATCCATCCTTCATGAAATCCTCCCCACTCCACCAAGAGTGTCTTTCCGCCGTCCACCTAACCTTCGCAACCTCTTAGTTCATCCCTATGAAATCCCCAAACCACCTTCCCTACCCTCTGGCTCCTACCCCTGTAACCGCCCCCGGTGTAAAACCTGTCCCATGCACCCTCCCACCACCACCTATTCCAGTCCTGTAACCCGGAAGGTGTACACGATCAAAGGCAGAGCCACGTGTGAAAGCACCCACGTGATTTACCAACTGACCTGCCTACACTGTGAAGCGTTCTATGTGGGAATGACCAGCAACAAACTGTCCATTCGCATGAATGGACACAGGCAGACAGTGTTTGTTGGTAATGAGGATCACCCTGTGGCTAAACATGCCTTGGTGCACGGCCAGCACATCTTGGCACAGTGTTACACCGTCCGGGTTATCTGGATACTTCCCACTAACACCAACCTGTCAGAACTCCGGAGATGGGAACTTGCCCTTCAGCATATCCTTTCTTCTCACTATCCGCCAGGCCTCAATCTCCGCTAATTTCTAATTTCAATTTGCCGCCGCTCATACCTCACCTGTCTTTCAACTTCATCTTTGCCTCTGTACATCCGCCCCGACTGACATCTCTGCCCAAAAAATGCCCAAACTCTTTGCCTTTACAAATGTCTGCTTGTGTCTGTGTATGTGTGGATGGATATGTGTGTGTGTGCGAGTGTATACCTGTCCTTTTTTCCCCCTAAGGTAAGTCTTTCCGCTCCCGGGATTGGAATGACTCCTTACCCTCTCCCTTAAAACCCATATCCTTTTGTCTTTCCTTCTCCTTCCCTCTTTCCTGACGAGGCAACCATTGGTTGCGAAAGCTAGAATTTTGTGTGTATGTTGGTGTTTGTTTGTGTGTCTATCGACCTGCCAGCGCTTTTGTTTGGTAAGTTTCATCATCTTTCTTTTTAGATATATTTTTCCCACGTGGAATGTTTCCCTCTATTATATTCATATCATTAATTTGAAGCCAACAATCACGTTTGTTATTGTTATCGTTATTGTTATTGTCACTGTTACATTTCGAAGTCTTTTCTGTCGTCTTATTTCCTCCTTCTGTTTTTGTCATCACTTTCTATTCACCTTCTCCTTTTTTACCGTAATCCAGTATACAATTTTATCCCGTCGATATACACTCAATAATACGTAATAATACGTAAATCACTTCCAAACCATAACCAAAAAAAATTTTTTTTTTCCGCTTTGCTGCTATAAAATCCACCGTTTCCAGTCCACAAACAGTTCCTTTCAGCTATTAAACAACCCTTTTGGCAGTTTTAATAACTTTTGCTTTATTTCCATTTCCGTTTTTCTCACATCACCGATCATTTTTAGCCGCTTCCCACAGGTTTTAACGTCATTATTTCTTCATCAAACAATTGTTAGCTTCATTTCCATAATCTGCCACCACCAAACCACTCCTTTTAATACATCCTCACGTAGTTTTTTCGAAATTTTCCCGAATTTCTCCACCCTTTAACGTGTTTTGGCGGCAACACAACCACCTAACCTTTATGCACATCATTATCTACCTACACAAGTTCACCACAGGATCAACATAGCCCAGCCCTAACCAACCCTTTTTCGCCTTTTTTCACACCAGATCTCCATTTGCTTTCTAATTTTACCTTTATCTCTCCCCATATATTTTTTCATATTTATTCTCATTTTCATTTCAGCCTCGTGTTCCACTTTCCACCTTCTAGTACCATGTCACCCTCACAACACCTTCACAACGACCCCATTAAGTTTTATTTACATTCCCTCCGCAAACATGCCTTCGCCCTAGCCAGATTACACTCCCATATTTTATTTTCTCAGGCTTGTCTGACATTTGGCATCACCCCCAAAGGCCTCACACTTAAAGTTCCCATCTCTGGCTGCAACCCTTCTTTCCATCAGTCCCTATACCAGTTCCAAACCAAACAATCCATTGCCCTCACCCACCTAATCCTTCACCTACACATCCACTCAGCCAATCAACACGCCCATCAACTCCTATCCTTTATAAAAATCCTCAATCTTTCCTCTCCCACATCCACACCTGTTGTTCAGAGCATCCTCCTACAGGCCAACCGCAAATTAGAGCAGCATGCCACCCTCCACCTTAAAAAACTATCCAATCTCCTGGTTTCCCACCTCCGGAAAGGCAACTCACTCACCCTTCACAACCTTTCCAGCAAACCTCAACCTCCTCTCATTGCACACAAACCCAGTCTCTCCCATCTACTCAATCTCCCACTTCCAGCTCCACTCCCTCCAAAACCTCAAAATTCCAATCAACGCAATCTGGAACCACAACACCCCAATTCAGTAGTTAACCTTTCCTCCAAACCTCTCTCCCAATCCGAAACCTCTGTCCTATCCAAAGGCCTCACCTTCAGCCCCACTCCCAGATTTAACCAAACAGCCCTCGTCAAAGATTTACTGTCCTACACCCGTACTCTCTGCTGGAAATATCACTTTGCCACGAAGAAAAATGATCCTAATCCTACTCCTAAGGATCCAACTCCCCAAGACACTATCCAAACTGAACCATGCCTGGAACAGTTCCGTCCTCCGTCACAGCGGGACCCACCTCCTCTTCCTCAAAATCACCCTCTCCTAACCTTCCAGGAATTTCTGACTTCCAGCCTTGCCTCTCAATCCTTTTTAAAAAACCTTAATCCTACTCCCAACATCACCACTGCTGAAGCCCAGGCTATCCGTGATCTGAAGGCTGACCGATCCATCGTCATTCTTCCGGCGGACAAGGGTTCCACAACTGTGGTACTTGATCGTCGGGAGTATGTGGCTGAGGGACTGCGTCAGCTTTCAGACAACACTACTTACAAAGTTTGCCAAGGCAATCCCATTCCTGATGTCCAGGCGGAGCTTCAAGGAATCCTCAGAACCTTAGGCCCCCTACAAAACCTTTCACCCGACTCCATCAACCTCCTGACCCCACCAACACCCCGCACCCGACCTTCTACCTTCTTCCCAAAATTCACAAACCCAATCATCCCGGCCGTCCCATTGTAGCTGGTTACCAAGCCCCACCGAACGCATCTCTGCCTACGTAGATCAACACCTTCAACCCATTACATGCAGTCTCCCATCCTTCATCAAAGACACCAACCACTTTCTCAAACGCCTGGAATCCCTACCCAGTCTGTTACCCCCGGAAACCATCCTTGTAACCATTGATGCCACTTCCTTATACACAAATATTCCGCATGTCCAGGGCCTCGCTGCGATGGAGCACTTCCTTTCACGCCGATCACCTGCCGCCCTACCTAAAACCTCTTTCCTCATTACCTTAGCCAGCTTCATCCTGACCCACAACTTCTTCACTTTTGAAGGCCAGACATACCAACAATTAAAGGGAACAGCCATGGGTACTAGGATGGCCCCCTCGTATGCCAACCTATTCATGGGTCGCTTAGAGGAAGCCTTCCTGGTTACCCAGGCCTGCCAACCCGAAGTTTGGTACAGATTTATTGATGACATTTTCGTGATCTGGACTCACAGTGAAGAAGAACTCCAGAATTTCCTCTCCAACCTCAACTCCTTTGGTTCCATCAGATTCACCTGGTCCTACTCCAAATCCCATGCCACTTTCCTCGACGTTGACCTCCACCTGTCCAATGGCCAGCTTCACACGTCCGTCCACATTAAACCCACCAACAAGCAACAGTACCTCCATTATGACAGCTGCCACCCATTCCACATCAAACGGTCCCTTCCCTACAGCCTAGGTCTTCGTGGCAAACGAATCTGCTCCAGTCCGGAATCCTTGAACCATTACACCAACAACCTGAAAACAGCTTTTGCATCCCGTAACTACCCTCCGACCTGGTACAGAAGCAAATAACCAGAGCCACATCCTCATCTCCTCAAACCCGGAACCTTCCACAGAAGAACCCCAAAAGTGCCCCACTTGTGACAGGATACTTTCCGGGACTGGATCAGATTCTGAATGTGGCTCTCCAGCAAGGATACGACTTCCTCAAATCCTGCCCTGAAATGAGATCCATCCTTCATGAAATCCTCCCCACTCCACCAAGAGTGTCTTTCCGCCGTCCACCTAACCTTCGCAACCTCTTAGTTCATCCCTATGAAATCCCCAAACCACCTTCCCTACCCTCTGGCTCCTACCCTGTAACCGCCCCCGGTGTAAAACCTGTCCCATGCACCCTCCCACCACCACCTATTCCAGTCCTGTAACCCGGAAGGTGTACACGATCAAAGGCAGAGCCACGTGTGAAAGCACCCACGTGATTTACCAACTGACCTGCCTACACTGTGAAGCGTTCTATGTGGGAATGACCAGCAACAAACTGTCCATTCGCATGAATGGACACAGGCAGACAGTGTTTGTTGGTAATGAGGATCACCCTGTGGCTAAACATGCCTTGGTGCACGGCCAGCACATCTTGGCACAGTGTTACACCGTCCGGGTTATCTGGATACTTCCCACTAACACCAACCTGTCAGAACTCCGGAGATGGGAACTTGCCCTTCAGCATATCCTTTCTTCTCGCTATCCGCCAGGCCTCAATCTCCGCTAATTTCTAATTTCAATTTGCCGCCGCTCATACCTCACCTGTCTTTCAACTTCATCTTTGCCTCTGTACATCCGCCCCGACTGACATCTCTGCCCAAAAAATGCCCAAACTCTTTGCCTTTACAAATGTCTGCTTGTGTCTGTGTATGTGTGGATGGATATGTGTGTGTGTGCGCGAGTGTATACCTGTCCTTTTTTCCCCTAAGGTAAGTCTTTCCGCTCCCGGATTGGAATGACTCCTTACCCTCTCCCTTAAAACCCATATCCTTTTTGTCTTTCCTTCTCCTTCCCTCTTCCTGACGAGGCAACCATTGGTTGCGAAAGCTAGAATTTTGTGTGTATGTTGGTGTTTGTTTGTGTGTCTATCGACCTGCCAGCGCTTTTGTTTGGTAAGTTTCATCATCTTTCTTTTTAGATATATTTTTCCCACGTGGAATGTTTCCCTCTATTATATATATATATATATATATATATATATATATATATATATATATATATATTCCCATGTGGAATGTTTCCCTCTATTATTCCCGTATCCACCAGGCCTCAATCTCCGCTAATTTCAAGTTGCCGCCACTCATACCTCGCCTGTCATTCAACAACATCTTGCCCCTGCACTTCTGCCTCGACTGACATCTCTGCCCAAACTCTTTGTCTTTAAATATGTCTGCTTTTGTCTGTATATGTGTGGATGGATATGTGTGTGTGTGTGTGTGTGTGTGTGTGTGCGCGCGCGAGTGTATACCCGTCCTTTTTTCCCCCTAAGGTAAGTCTTTCCGCTCCCAGGATTGGAATGACTCCTTACCCTCTCCCTTAAAACCCACTTCCTTTCGTCTTTCCCTCTCCTTCCCTCTTTCCTGATGAGGCAGCAGTTTGTTGCGAAAGCTTGAATTTTGTGTGTATGTATGTGTCTGTTTGTGTTTCTATCGACCTG
This sequence comes from Schistocerca serialis cubense, assembly GCF_023864345.2. NCBI lineage: Eukaryota > Metazoa > Arthropoda > Insecta > Orthoptera > Acrididae > Schistocerca > Schistocerca serialis. Next base: position 767,063,610 of record NC_064638.1, read on the forward strand.
CCAGCGCTTTCGTATGGTAAGTCACATCATCTTTGTTTTTAAATATATTTTTCCCGCGTGGAATGTTTCCCTCTATTATTTATATATATATATGATGTGACTTACCAAACGAAAGTGCTGGCAGGTCGATAGACACACAAACAAACACAAACATACACACTAAATTCAAGCTTTCACAACCAACGGCTGCTTCATCAGGAAAGAGGGAAGGAGAGGGAAAGACGAAAGGATGTGGGTTTTAAGGGAGAGGGTAAGGAGTCTTTTCAATCCCGGGAGCGGAAAGACTTACCTTAGGGGGAAAAAACGACAGGTATACACTAGCGCGCGCACGCACGCGAACACACACACACACACACACACACACACACACACACACACATCCCTAATGTGTGTGTGTGTGTGTGTGTGTGTGTGTGTGTGTGTGGGCGCGCGCGAGTGTATACCTGTCCTTTTTTCCCCCTAAGGTAAGTCTTTCCGCTCCCGGGATTGGAATGACTCCTTACCCTCTCCCTTAAAACCCACATCCTTTCGTCTTTCCCTCTCCTTCCCTCTTTCCTGATAAAGCAACCGTTTGCTGCGAAAGCTTGAATTTTGTGTGTATGAGAACTGTGACTGATGTCCGACCAACAGGGAACTAAATCTGGAGTTGTGTAATAAAACTTGAAAAAGTGTGTGGGTGTGTGTGTGTGTGTGTGTGTGTGTGAGGGGGGGGGGGGGGGGGGGAAACTAATTACTGCACTCTATCGAAGGTATAGATTTTATTTACCAGGAGAAAGATAATTCATTATGTTATTGCTTCCTTATAACACTTTTTCATTCTGGTTCCCAATTTTTCATGTCATCATGTGTCACAATTGTTGTGCTGCATTTTTAGCAGCAAATGCTACAAAAAACGGGTCACTTCTTGCTGTACATTATAATACGCACACCATCATATGTAAGTGTTAGCAGGTGAGAATAGTTGCTTTAAAATACACACACGGTCATTTGTTAGTGCTAGCAGACAATAATAGCTGCTTTAAGGTATATAGCAAAATACTGTTTATAGTTATGAGGTGTCTGTTTATCTTTCATAATGATTATGGTTGGCCACCAGTTGTAATCACATTTCATTGTGTGTTTACAATATTATGAAAAGGAAAGTTGCTACTCACCATATAGCGGAGATGCTGAGTCACAGACAGGCACAACAAAGAGACTCTCACATTTAACGCTTTCAGCTGATGGCCTTCGTCAACAATAGAACACACACACACACACACACACACACACACACACACACACGAATGCGTGCACACACCAACTCACCCCCCCCCCCCCCCAACACACACACACGCGCGCACAAGCATGCTCGCCCGCGTCCACACCCACCCACACACGCACCCTTGCACGCACGTGCACGCGCACACACACACACACACACACACACACACACACACACACACACCTGCAGAGTCTGGCAACTGGGACTGTAGTCATGTGGGGGGGGGGGGGGGGGGGGGCGAGCGCGTGCGCGTGTGGGTCACACTCGCGCACGTCGTCTATGGCCGACAAGTACCAGTGGCCGAAAGCTTTAATTGTGAGTCTTTTTGTTGTGCCTAATTGCGACTCAACATCTCCGCTATATGGTGTGTAGCAACTTTTCTTTTCAGAATATTGTTACATTCCATCCTGGATTTTCTATTTTTTGATCACTGGATGTTTAGCTGGAAAGGGATCGATCCACCTCTGGGATGCCAGTAACAAGAAAACAAAGGTGTAGTACTCAATTAGATGAGGAGAGACTATGCTACTATCTGAACTGCTACCTAAATGAGGGAGACTCCAGTGACTACAACAACTCTACTGTGCCTGACAATGATCCAGCTTACAATCCCTAGCATTCAAGATCCTCATCAGATTTAAATATAAGTGGTGATGATTCCTGTCCTGATGAGGTACATGATACTGTATGTAACTCTGTTAATGATAATGGCATTGACGAAAATTATACTCCATTTTGAAAACCAAATAGACAAAATATAATTGGGATACAGAAGTTAATATATCCACCAATTTTGACATCCCTACTGATGTTTACATAAGACATGTTTAACAATAATGTTGTTAGAAACGAGGTATGCAGCACAGTAACTGTCCAACATGCCAGGCAAAAAAAAGATCTTGTCTAGCCAATTGGGTTGAAGCTTCTGAGGATGAAATAGACAAGTTTATTGGCATAATGCTAATTGTGGGGTTAAATGAGATCACAGAAGTTTCAGCTTATTGGTCAAACAATCCGCTGTATGAAAATAAAGTTATAAAAGCCACTATGTCACATGATCTGTTTCTAGTTTTATTACCTTGCTGACATTTTACTGACAATGATGCCCCTAGACATGTAAATGACACGACATACAAAGTACAGTATTAGTTGAACATCTGCAGAGTAACTTTCAAAATACTCTAACCCCTGGAAGAGATGTGGTAATTGATGGATTTATGATTCCTTGGAGAGAAAGATTTATTTTTAGGCAGTAAATGACACCACGTCTCACAAGTATCATGTAAAGTTGCACAAAATTTGTAAAGAGGAAGGCTTCACTTTTGCCTTGCATATTTATCAAGGGAAAGATGACACACTGCAAGATGCAGGTCAAGCTGAGGCTATCACTATGAAAATGTTTTGAGCCTCTTTTTGAAAAAGGTTTCATTCATTATGCTAACAATTTCTATACAAGCATTTCTCTATGGCATAAGTTGTCAGATAAAAATATGCCTCTCTGTGGAACAAATGGTCCAAACAGAGCAGGAGTTCCCAATTGGATTCTGCATCGTAAAAAGAGCACTTTGAGCAGAAGAATGTCATTTCAAATTTTCAAAGAGTCCATTGCCTTGCAGTTATGTGGATATGCTGCCTGTACCAAGCCTCCATCAAGAAAAAAAAGACCATACTTTGGAAAAATTGAGAGACCAGGAAGAAAATTTTAGTGACACTGCATGTTGTGGTACAAAAGGATTTTTGCTGAGGAAAGCAAAAATGCGGGAGACAACAAAACCAAGAAAATTACAACATTTTGCGATGACTGCTTGGGACAACCAAAAATATGCATCAGCTGTAGTAATGAAAACCACATACAGGAATGACTTTGTATGACTGCACTGTTTAAATGGTCCAAAGATTATGGTAATTAGTCCTTTTTGTATTGTTTGTAAAATTTGTGTGTTTTGCAAATAAATTAGTAGGTTAAAATGCCCTACAAAAATAAAAAAAGCAAGATACAACAAAACCAAGAAAAACTTTTTAAGATTCCAATTATTTAAGAGTGTGAAGTTTACATGAAAATTAAGATTTGTGTTTATGAACTAAACAAGTATAGTAAAAATTTCCCAAAAATAAATAAATAAGTACGGTAAACGATTAAATTGTTTCAGGGTCATTTTCGAGCTTAGGTAGCTGTTACTGGAGCAGTTTATGCAGCGATATGTCCCATTTGCTATGGACAGCCCCCACCAATGTGGTGAATTGACATCAGGCAGAGGTATACGAGGGGGGACCCAAAAGAAATCGGACTCCGAGGGCGCTGCCACTCGTAGAGGTAGTGCAGGGTTCTCACACTAGATGGTGTTAGTAGAAACCTTCATGAAGCAGCCGTGCAGACGGCGTCAGTGGAGAGTTGAATGTGCGAGTGTGGTATTGTGTTTCTCTGACTTTTGGCAGGTTACCTCTGCGAAGTCGTTACGGCAACTTTAAATGAACAAAGAGTGTGTGTGAGATTTTGTTTCCTGCTTAAAAAAACTGCAACGGAGACACACCAAATGCTTCAGGAAGCTTTCCAGGAGGACGCTATGAGCCGCACACAGGTTTTCGAGTGGTTTGGGTACTTTAAACGTGGTGAGATGTGTGTTGAAGACCAAGCTCATTCTGGACGCCCCTCAACATCGCGAAATGAGGAGAACATTGAAAAGGTCCGCCAAAAGATCAATGAGGATCGTCGCCAAACGATCGACCAAATTTCAACAGAGATAGGAATCAGTTGGAGCTCGTGCCAGCGGATTTTGCGTGAGGATTTGCATATGAGACGTGTTGCTGATAAATTTGTTCTGCGCCTTCCCACACAGGAGCAAAAAACCATCTGCATGAAGTGTGTCAGGACTTGAAAACAGAGATTGCACGTGATCCAAACTTCTTGAACAAAGTCATTACAGGGGATGAGAGTTGGTGTTACGGGTATGACCCAGAAACCAAGCAAGTGTCAAGCCAGTGGAGGACTCCCAACTCTCCCAGACCGAAAAAAGTAAGGCAAGTGAGGTCAAATGTGAAGACGATGATCATTGTCTCTTTTGATGTTTGTGGAATTGTGCATCGGGAATTCGTATCCCCTGGCCAGCCTGTTAACCAGCACTTTTACTTTGATGTTTTAAGGCGTCTGCGAGAGGATGTGAGGAGGAAACGGCCAGAACTTTGGCGATCAGGTGACTGTTTCTGACCTCACGACAACGCTCCAGCAAACACGGCCTTACGAGTGACCCACTATTTGGCATCTCAGAGGTGGTCTGTCGTTCCCCACGCTCCGGATTTGCCGGATCTAGCCCCGTGCGATTTTTTCCTATTTCCATGAATGAAAAATGCTAAAAGGGGAGCGTTATGACGATGTGGAGGCAGTAAAAACAGCTTCGCAAAGGGGACTGGACAATATCAAACTTGAAGAGTTCCATACACGCTTCCAACAGTGGGAAAAGAGACTTGACAAACGCATTGCATGTAATGGAGAGTATTTTGAAGGTTACTGAAATAATTTTGTAAAAAGCTTCATCAATAATTTTTTAATGACAACAATCTGGTTTCTTTTGGGTCCCCCCTGGTAATTACAATTGCAGAGCACCGCACACTGGTGACTAGAGCCGCATTTCAGCAAAGTTTTTGTCAGGTCACCAGTAGATCGCTATGCAGTACAGCAAGGCCTCAAATCTTCTTCCACAGAGAACATGTTAAGCTTACTGTAATTATTGTAAACTTAAGACAGAAAAATCTTGGAGACCCCATACTCAAATTGTTCAAATGGCTCTGAGCACTATGGGACTTAACTTCTGAGGTCATCAGTCCTCTAGAACTTAGAACTAATTAAACCTAACTAACTTAAGGACATCACACACATCCATGCCCGAGGCAGGATTCGAACCTGCGACCGTAGCGGTCGCGCGGCCCGACTGTAGCGCCTAGAACCACTCGACCCCTCCCCCGTACTCAAATCTGGTCAAACTTACAAATTTCATCTGGGCTACCATACAGTATGCATTATGAGGTGAGCATCTAAACATACTACAGGCAACAATCATGCAATCACTGACATTAATGTTGCAGGGTATTCCAATAACTTTTCTTTATAAAGATGATATCAGTGAGTTAATGCCCAAAAATCCAAAGTACAATGATATGAACATTCTGGAATGTAATTGTAAAGGAATGAGTGGAGGTGACTGAATAAAAATCATTGTCTAGCAGCGGATAGGTGTTTTTATTAAGTAAATAAATAGATTACACCATTATTTTGTGTTCAAAAATGGAGAGAAAATTTCTTGCAGCAAAATACGGAATATTATGATATTTGATGTAAGTAGTACATAACTGTGGGATACATACACTATGTATATTTTTTTAAAAAAAGGGGAGTGGGGGGAGGAGATATACACCTGAGCTACACCAGTGTATTATTTACGACATTGGAACTCAAAGACAGGTTAAATTTTTGTTAATAATATATGAAAAGACAGATTGCTACTTACTGTAAAGAAGACACGTTAAGTTGCTGACACACACAATTAAAAGACATTGTACATAAAATTTTTGGCCACAGCCTTCATTGGCAAAGGAGAGGTTATTTGCTTGCCTCCAGAACCAAATTTACAAACAGAATAGATTATTCACAAAGGGTGGTTGTTTAACCCTCAAGCGGTAGCGCGGCTATGTACAAAGTGCACCAAGTGCAAATAACATTGTCTTGTACTGTTCCAGTGTTGTTTTACAATTGCAAGACCATATCTATCACTTCATCATTGCTTCAGTTAACACAGCAATAAGTTGTACTGCCATAAGTGTAAGTGAGCAGCAGCAATATAAAATAGCAGCGAGCTAGGTGAGAAAAGATTTACATTGTGCAGACACACACAATTAAAAGACACTGTACATTGCCTCCTGTGCCTATTGGAAATGACAATTTAACTACCTAAGTGGGATGATAATGCATTATATGAGCACTATGGGCCATGTGATTAAATGATGATGGCGTCCTCTTGGGTAAAATATTCCGGAGGTAAAATAGTCCTCCATTCGGATCTCCGGGCGGGGACTACTCAAGAGGATGTCGTTATCTGGAGAAAGAAAACTGGCGTTCTACGGATCGGAGCGTGGAATGTCAGGTCCCTTAATCGGGCAGGTAGGTTAGAAAATTTGAAAAGGAAAATGGATAGGTTAAAGATAGATATAGTGGGAATTAGTGAAGTTCGGTGGCAGGAGGAACAATACTTCTGGTCAGGTGACTACAGGGTTATAAACACAAAGTCAAATAGGGGTAATGCAGGAGTAGGTTTAATAATGAATAGGAAAATAGGAATGCGGGTAAGCTACTACAAACAGCTTAGTGAGTGCATTATTGTGGCCAAGATAGATACGAAGCCCACACCTACTACAGTAGTACAAGTTTATATGCCAACTAGCTCTGCAGATGACAAAGAAATTGAAGAAATGTATGATGAAATAAAAGAAATTATTCAGATAGTGAAGGGAGACGAAAATTTAATAGTCATGGGTGACTGGAATTCGAGTGTAGGAAAAGGGAGAGAAGGAAATGTAGTAGGCGAATATGGATTGGGGCTAAGAAATGAAAGAGGAAGCAGCCTGGTAGAATTTTGCACAGAGCACAACTTAATCATAGCTAACACTTGGTTTAAGAATCATGATAGAAGGCTGTATACATGGAAGAACCCTGGAGATACTAAAAGGTATCAGATAGATTATATAATGGTAAGACAGAGATGTAGGAGCCAGGTTTTAAATTATAAGACATTTCCAGGGGCAGATGTGGACTCTAACCACAATCTATTGGTTATGACCTGTAGATTAAAACTGAAGAAACTGCAAAAGGGTGGGAATTTAAGGAGATGGGACCTGGATAAACTGAAAGAACCAGAGGTTGTACAGAGTTTCAGGGAGAGCATAAGGGAACAATTGACAGGAATGGGGGAAAGAAATACAGTAGAAGAAGAATGGGTAGCTTTGAGGGATGAAGTAGTGAAGGCAGCAGAGGATCAAGTGGGTAAAAAGACGAGGGCTAGTAGAAATCCTTGGGTAACAGAAGAAATATTGAATTTAATTGATGAAAGGAGAAAATATAAAAATGCAGTAAATGAAGCAGGCAAAAAGGAATACAAACGTCTCAAAAATGAGATCGACAGGAAGTGCAAAATGGCTAAGCAGGGATGGCTAGAGGACAAATGTAAGGATGTAGAGGCTTATCTCACTAGGGGTAAGATAGATACTGCCTACAGGAAACTTAAAGAGACCTTTGGAGATAAGAGAACCACTTGTATGAACATCAAGAGCTCTGATGGAAACCCAGTTCTAAGCAAAGAAAGGAAAGCAGAAAGGTGGAAGGAGTATATAGAGGGTCTATACAAGGGCGATGTACTTGAGGACAATATTATGGAAATGGAAGAGGATGTAGATGAAGATGAAATGGGAGATACAATACTGCGTGAAGAGTTTGACAGAGCACTGAAAGACCTGAGTCGAAACAAGGCCCCCGGAGTAGACAACATTCCATTGGAACTACTGACGGCCTTGGGAGAGCCAGTCCTGACAAAACTCTACCATCTGGTGAGCAAGATGTATGAGACAGGCGAAATACCCTCAGACTTCAAGAAGAATATAATAATTCCAATCCCAAAGAAAGCAGGTGTTGACAGATGTGAGAATTACTGAACAATCAGTTTAATAAGCCACAGCTGCAAAATACTAACACGAATTCTTTACAGACGAATGGGAAAACTAGTAGAAGCCGACCTCGGGGAAGATCAGTTTGGATTCCGTAGAAATATTGGAACACGTGAGGCACTACTGACCTTACGACTTATCTTAGAAGAAAGATTAAGGAAAGGCAAACCTACGTTTCTAGCATTTGTAGACTTAGAGAAAGCTTTTGACAATGTTGACTGGAATACTCTCTTTCAAATTCTAAAGGTGGCAGGGGTAAAATATAGGGAGCGAAAGGCTATTTACAATTTGTACAGAAACCAGATGGCAATTATAAGAGTCGAGGGACATGAAAGGGAAGCAGTGGTTGGGAAGGGAGTAAGACAGGGTTGTAGCCTCTCCCCAATGTTATTCAATCTGTATATTGAGCAAGCAGTAAAGGAAACAAAAGAAAAATTTGGAGTAGGTATTAAAATCCATGGAGAAGAAATAAAAACTTTGAGGTTCGCCAATGACATTGTAATTCTGTCAGAGACAGCAAAGGACTTGGAAGAGCAGTTGAACGGAATGGATGGTGTCTTGAAGGGAGGATATCAGATGAACATCAACAAAGGCAAAACGAGGATAATGGAATGTAGTCGAATTAAGTCGGGTGATGTTGAGGGTATTAGATTAGGAAATGAGACACTTAAAGTAGTAAAGGAGTTTTGCTATTTGGGGAGTAAAATAACTGATGATGGTCGAAGTAGAGAGGATATAAAATGTAGACTGGCAATGGCAAGGAAAGCGTTTCTGAAGAAGAGAAATTTGTTAACATCGAGTATAGATTTAAGTGTCAGGAAGTCATTTGTGAAAGAATTTGTATGGAGTGTAGCCATGTATGGAAGTGAAGCGTGGACGGTAAATAGTTTGGACAAGAAGAGAATAGAAGCTTTCGAAATGTGGTGCTACAGAAGAATGCTGAAGATTAGATGGGTAGATCACATAACTAATGAGGAGGTACTGAATAGGATTGGGGAGAAGAGGAGTTTGTGGCACAACTTGACCAGAAGAAGGGATCGGTTGGTAGGACATGTTCTGAGGCATCAAGGGATCACCAATTTAGTATTGGAGGGCAGTGTGGAGGGTAAAAATCGTAGGGGGAGACCAAGAGATGAATACACTAAGCAGATTCAGAAGGATGTAGGTTGCAGTAGGTACTGGGAGATGAAGAAGCTTGCACAGGATAGAATAGCATGGAGAGCTGCATCAAACCAGTCTCAGGACTGAAGACCACAACAACAACAACATGGGCCATGTAAATGGGCAATAAACAGTAACTTTTGCAATAAGTTAAAAGTAACTTTAAGGAATTTTTAAAAAATCAGCTAAAATGTAGAAGTGAATACAGTATGATTACATGCTGATTTACAAAAATGTTTTGCACCTATATGGGAGTGTATAAGTGGTATAAGTGGTATCAGAGTGTGTGTGTGTGTGTGTGTGTGACTTAAGTCTGCCCTTAAATACTCCGAGGGGGTCATTACTGTGGGGTAACACTTTTACACAGCAACAGAGTGATATTGAATGTTTCTTTTATTGTTGTTTGACTAAACAGAGTTTTAGCTCACGTAACATAAGTTTCTCTTATGGTTGTTTAGTTAAAATAAGATTAAACTGTGATTTTGCTCATACATGATTATCTTGGTAACATAACGACAGTTATTCTTTACAGGTGTACAAAGTACGCCGCCTGCCCCCTCATGTTACGAAAATTGGCACACCTGCTCAAAGGTTAAGTGGTCCTCACATTGGGGCAGGGGAGGGGATTGCCTCCTGTGCCTATCGGAAATGACAATTTAACTACCTAAGTTGGATGATCACGAATTATATGAGCACTATGGGCCATGTAAATGAGCAATAAACAGTAACTTTTGCAATAAGTTAAAAGTAATTTTAAGGAATTTTAAAAAATCAGCTAAAATGTAGAAGTGAATACAGTATGATTACATGCTGATTTACAAAAATGTTTTGCACCTATATGGGAGTGTATAAGTGGTATCAGCAGTACATGGTACCATAAGTATTGTTATTGGTGAGCACAATGACATGTACAGTAACGTGACTATACATTTCTTGGCAGGAATAAGGTAAATGCAAGTTGCAATTTATTTAGCATACAAATATGGGCAATGTTGCTGGACAGTGAACAATAGGATGGTCACAGCCTTCATGTGGAGAGAGAGAGAGAGAGAGAGAGAGAGAGAGAGAGAGAGAGAGAGAGAGAGAGAGAGGGGGGGGGGGGGGGGGGCGAACACAGCAATGACACACAATATGGCTAAACATCCGACAACTGTCGAGATGTGAGGTTTTCCGTTTTCCTAAAATGCAGAAACGATGCAGTTATCTATGACTCAATCTTGATAATATTGAAATCATCATAAGATTTGAAAGTGACTCACACTGGCAACTTTCTTTAGATGTTTCAAACCGTAAAACTATACATGTCATGAAACATACAAAAATGTAGTATCTTATGGCTACAATATCAGTGAGTCACAACTGTGTAATTCAACTCAAACAAATACGTGGGTGAAACAATTGTGTGTGTGTGTGTGTGTGTGTGTGTGTGTGTGTGTGTGTGTGTGTGTGTGAGTGTGTGGTCTAATTCAAAGGGAGACTTTCGGGCCAAAAGCTTACTTGTTTAGCAGTTTTTTTTTTTTTTTTGTGTCTTGTCTGCGACTCAACATTTCCACTATATTGGGAGTAGCAATCTCTCCTTTTAATTATTATTATTATTATTATTATTATTATTATTAGTCGTAAAGCTCCCAACATGGAAGACGCTAAGTAAAGATGGTTCACTTCTGGGGCTTCTTATTCTTCTTGTTTGCCCACCAGGTCTTCATTCTTTGCGAGAATTCAGCTTTTCTTTCTTCGCTCCATTTTGTTCCAGTTCTCGGCGCTTTTGTCTCTGGTTTGACCTCCCATTTGTCAACTTTAAGTTTGAAATTGTTTCTTTTGTTCATGTCTTCAGCAGTAATGTTGGCTAATTCCAGATCTTTCTTTACATTTTTGATCCATTCTCCTCCATTAACAAGGGATGCTATGTATCTTACTATTTTTTTTGTAAGTCTGTGATTGGGAAGTCTCACTATGTGGCCATAGAATTTTAGACGCCTCTTCCTCATGTCTATCTCTATGTTAGAATATTCTTCAATTTTAGAATTTTTCTGTAATCTATACCCCTCTTTGGTCCATCTTGGTCCCAGAATTTTCCTAATGATTTTCCTTTCCTCTTTCTTCAGGTTTTCCATATCTGTTTTCCTTTTAAGTGTCAAGGTTTCGCTGGCATATAGCATTATTGGTTTAATTACCGACTTATAATGTTTAATTTTTGTATTTATAGATAGACATTTTTTATTGTAAATGTTTTGGACCAGCCCTAGACCCCTACGAGCTTTTAATATTCTTTCTTGTTGTGAGTATTTTTCAGAAATTATCTCTCCTAAATATTTAAAGTATGGTACCCTCTTAATTTCTCCATATTTGGTTTGTAACTTAGAAATTTCTAGATTTGTTGTTGTAAACACCGTTTACTCAAAAGATATTTGTAGGCCAACTTTTCCTGCACACTCTTTTAAGGTTTCTATCTGTTTGACTGCCATTTCACTAGAATCTGCCATTATTGCAAAATCGTCTGCGTAGGCTAAGTAGGGGATTTGTAGGTCATCTTTTTTGGTTCCCAGTGATATTGGTTTCCAGTACTTTTCTTTTTTGAGTTCTTTTTCCCATTCTGCCATGACTCTATCCAGAACTAAGTTAAATAACAGAGGTGATAATCCATCACCTTGTCTAACCCCAGTTTTTATCTCAAATGATTTTGAAAGTTTTCCCATGAATTTCACTTTGCATTTTGTATTTGTTAATGTCTGCTCTATGATGTTCCGTGTCTTCTTATCCAGTCCTTGTTCTTCAAGAATTTTAAATAGTGTGGGTCTGTGAATTGAATCATATGCCTTTTTAAAGTCGACAAAGACTTCTCCTTTTAATAATATTTATTTTATTTCATCCTGGGTTTCTATTGTTTGATTCTTCTTAGGTTCTCATTACACAAACTCTATTTTGTTTCCTTTCTTTCTATCCATTTTGGGGTACCAGACTACCTTCCTCTATCATCTGTATGCAGCAACGCACCTACTTTTTTCCAGGGTAAATTAGTGAGACCACATTTATCTATCTCAAAATGCAGCCAAGATAAACGATATCTCTGGAAGCCTCACACATATGCCAAAAACTGTACGATAACAAGTAGATTCTTGTTATTTACATTTAGAATCATTCTAGTTTAAGACTGTACCTGAGCCATATTTTGTCCTTAAATCAAGGGGGTGTTAGATGTATTACTTTTTCCTGTTGTAATGACTGCATGGCCAAAACAATAAAATTAGGTCTGAATTTGCTGTACTTCATACTCAGCTGTGATATTATTTAAGAAATTAAGACGTATAAGGGGCAGTCAAATGAAAATGAAACAGACTGTACAACAAGCATGGCGCGGGCATTGTTAATACTTGCAGGTAAGTCTACTGTAGTGCCCTCTTTTGGGTATTATGAAGGAATACCGCAGACTTTCACTGTAGTACCATTCGTCTGTTAGATGTGCTTGACACAAGGTCTGTGAGTTGCTTTAACCAACTTCACTATGGAAACCACGAAAGAACAGCAGCAAGGTGTGGAATGATTTTTGGCTGTGGAAGAGGTGTTAGGAAATGAAATTCATCCCCAAACACAGTGCATCATGTGCACATGCCTTTGGATGGAATGAAAGATTTCAAGAAGGCCGGGTGTCATTGACAGATTTCAGATGGCCACGACAAGCTCATCATGTCATTATCTCTTCTCTCGCTGCTGCAGTGGACCAGCCATCAGAAATGAATGGTGGAACGCATTCTACTCATGTTGGGCATCAATCATGGTACTACTCATGTCGTCATAACAGAGCAGCTGAAGTTCCGAAACATCTATGCATGGAGGGTTCCCCACAGCCTGACAAAGCAGCAGAAGTTGAACAGAATGTCAACATCACTGCAGCATTTGTAATGGTATCATGCTTAAGAATATCATTTCCTGTCACGAACGGTCAAGGGAGATGAAACCTGTTGTTACCATTTTGAGCCAGAGAGCAAGCATCAGGGCCAACAAAGGAAGCACATAAATTCACCTTCATCAAAAAATTCCAATCCGGCAATGCCAGCTCTGGGAAAGTCACGACGATCTTTCTCTTCGACTGCCAAAGGCTCGCTGCTCATTGAATTGCTGGAACGTGGTGCCACAATTAATGCACAGTGGTATGTGGACACTTCGCAAAAACCGAAGTGTGCTATCAAGTTCAAATGTCCAGGAATGTTGATGGATAGCACCATTCTGTTACACAATAAAGCCTGCCCATATGTTGCCTAGGTTGTTTTGATTATGCTACGTAAGTTTTGCTGGAAAGCCCTTACATGTCCTGTGTACAGTCCCAATCCCTCCCCATGTAATTACCATATTTTTTGGAGCCCTGAAGACAGACATTTCTTTTGGATGAAGAGGTGCATACCTGGGTACAATCATGGTTCCATGCATGTGAATCATTCACACAGTAACCAACCCAAGGGAAGACAGATTGAAAACAGGTGAGACATCAAAATAACAACATGCAGTGGCCTCTTTGCAGTCTGTTGGTGCCTTCTGTTTGCTGAACGCGTGTTTATGCAAGCAGACAATGTTGTTGAGTGACACCTCAATCCAACTGCACAATCAATATTAGTTCACATCCAGTTTTCTTCGTTATGAATCAGTGTCCTTAACTTTTTGTAAGCAATAGTGAGCGAAACTTTTTTTTTTTCACAACCCTGATACTATGATTTAGATCCAAATTCAGAGATGCTACAAAATGAGATACCCTACTTACCAGTGACACATTAATTACTGTACCCTCATCTCAAACCCCATGGTATTTATTCAAATTGTATTTTGGCACTTCGTGTTGGGGACAAGGTATGGAAGTTAACTATCTCTCAGATTGTCAGATTACAATGTATGTACACTGAAGCACCAAAAAAACTGGTACAAGCATGTGTATTCAAATACAGAGATATGTAAACAGTCAGTCAGAAGACAGCACTGCAGATGCCAATGCCTATATAAGACAACAAGCATCTGGTGCAGTTGTTAGACTGGTTATTGCTGCTACAATGGCAGGTTCTCAAGATTTAAGCGAGTCTGAATGTGGTGTTATGGTCAGTGCATGAGCGATGGGACACAGCATCTCTAAAGTAGCGATGAAGTGGGGATTTGCATGTGCAACCATTTCATGAGTGTACCGTGAATATCAGGAACCCAGCAAAACATCAAATCTCTGATATTGCTGTGGCTGGAAAAAGATCCTGCAAAAACGGGACCAATGACAACTGAAGAGAATTGTTCAGTGTGACAGAAGTGCAACCCTTCTGCGAATTGCTGCAGATTTCAGTGCTGGGCCATCAACAAATGTCATCGCGTGAACCGTTCAACAAGACATCATCAATATGGGCTTTCAGAGCTGAAGGTCCACTTGTGTACTCTTGATGACCTGCTGACTGGAAACATGCTGCCTGGTCAGACGAGTCTCATTTCAAATTGTAGAGAGCGAATGAATGTATACAGGTATGAAGACAACCTCATGAATCTGTGTACCCTGCATGTCTGCAGGGGACTGTTCAAGCTGCTGGAGGCTCTATAATGGTGTGGGGAGTGTGCAGTTGGAGTGATATGAGACCCCTGATATGTTTAGGTATGATTCTGACAGGTGACATGTATGTAAGCATACTGTCTGATCACCTGCATCCGTTCATGCCCAATGTGCATTCCGACATACTTGGGCAATTCCAGCAGGACAATGCAACAGCCCCCCCCCCCCCCCTCCTCCAACCTCCGGATTTGCTACAAAGTGGCTCCAGGAACACTCTTCTGACTTTAAACACTTCCACTGGCCACCAAACTTCCCAGAGATGAACATTATCCAGCATATCTGGCCTGCCCCTGCCACGTTGCGTTGCAGCACTTTTGCGTGCTTGTGGGGCCCCTACATGATAAAAGCAGGTGGCTCAGTCTCTTTGGCTTTTCAGTGTATAATAACTGGCAAGTGATTTCTTACTTGTTTATTTGGGATAATTATCACTTTTGTACCACCAAAATTATTTTCTTGTTGCAGCAGCTCAATTTACCTTCAGGTATGAAGTAAACACCTATCCACTATGGATATCAATGACAACTCAATAAAATTCAGAACCGACATGTATTCTAGAAAAATAAGATTAATGTTGATACCACTCTCAATATCAAGTGTACAGCTTGGTACTTCTTTAACATATCTAGTCTAATACATCAGTCTTATTTCACAGCTCATCATGTGGCATGTGTTTAGAAACAAACTCATATAAGTCATCCAGAGTACGTGAACCATTGTATTCTGCTATCCGTTTCCCATCTTTGTACAGAAAGAGGCTAGGAAAACCATCCACCTGGAAACAGAAAAGGAGATTAAAATGGTATGAAGATAAGTTTTTCCTTTGTCTATAAACCTCAGTGCTAACAAAAATTAATAAAAATAAAAGCTTCATATGTGGACACAGTGTAAGTATTGTGCACAAAACATAGTAGATAGTAAAACATGAGCTAGTTTCAGTTCAGAGGTGATATAGGGAAGGACAGAGTGTGAAGTAGGTGAAGAAGAGAAAATGATGAATGGAAACAATTCAATGTGATATATGTGTAGAAATCGTGTAAAAGGAGAACAGTATAACAGAAGAATAGAGGAAAGACGAGAGCATCTTAGGGGAGATAAATGAGTGAATACATTATTCCTTGCAGAACAACTTTCCAAAGCAGTCAATGGCTGGATGGTAATGGGAAACTAAGGGGTTGCTACTGTATTTGTGGAAGTACAGGCTATGTTGACAGGAGGGGACTGTTGTTAAATTTGTTTACAGACAAGTTCAATACAGTACGTTGCAGGAAAGCCTGGGAGTTGTTACTGATTTAAGTACTGAGGAATCTGGTATCTGAGCAGATTCATTTAGCACTGAATTATTAAGCTGTAAGGAATCAAGTGCTCTAGATGGAAGTGATGCCATTGGCCAAACTGGACACATTGTTGCATTCATTTTGTTCTTGTCAAATGCTCATTTCCCTAAAGCTTAAGAAATCCTCGGTAAAAGTATCTGCTCCAACACTAAAACACTCAATAAATATCTGCATATTATTAACACTTACATTTTCCTGCCTACCAGACAATCACAACTACCACTCCATTATACCTGAATATAGATATTTTTTTAATTAGAAAAATAAAGTGATGTAAGTTATTTGTGTTAAAACAATTACCCCAAAAGAAATTCTAATATAACAGTCTCCTCCTCCCCATTCCTACCACCATCCAGCACCCAGTTATGAGCATAAAACATGGTACGCGGTAAGTCTATAATTTACTGAAGAATAGCGCACTGTAAATTTAAGATGTAAACGTCACAAATTAAGAAATAACATCAAGCCTAGAGGAGGTCCCAGACAAGTACTGAATGTCTTGTGATAAAAAAACAATGTGTTTCATGGAATGCAGATTTGCAATATTCTGCTAAAGCTGTCAATATGTTTGAAACAAAACATTTTATTTAACACTACTGGTCTCCTTAGTCATCTTAAAGCAAACATTTATGTATGTTCATTTGTATATAGCATTAAAAGATCTTACAGTATGTTATACAATAAACAGAACATCAGAGAATACTCCAAGATCATCAGAATTTTGTAAACCATGCTGAAATGCATCATTAGCTTAAAGTACATATTCATAGGTCCAGATTCACACTGAAGCAGGCCCCTACCTAGTATTAAGGTTTCCAGTATACCAATTTTCTTGGAGTACCTGCAGCTGTATTATCTCATGTTTGGTTCTTTATTAAGGCATTCTTCCACAAATGCCAGAAAATGAAAATGTGCACTTGAAATTCAGTAAACAGTTGAAACTAGCCAATAGTATGGAATGCAACACTTTGCTTCAAATAAATAGACTGCCTCTATGGAAAAGATTAATAAAAGCCAAATTTTCTTTAGATAACCGATAAAAATAACTTCAATGTTCTGCAAGCTGATTAATGCTTCACTACCAATAATGTGGAAATACAATAAAATCAGAGAGCTGAAACATATTTTAGTCATCCGTAATTATGTGAATGTATTTTAATTCACTTTATAGCTCCCGGCAACAGAAATCTGTTTTATCATCATTTGACGTAAGCGCTGTAAACATAGAGAAAACACCAAAATTACGTCGGCAAATCAGGAAGCCTGGAAATGCCAGAAAAATTTTTTCTGGGTGCCTTCTAGCTGCTTGATGCTAATGCTTATACAGTTAACAACTGTGCTTCATGTCACCAGAAGCTGGAAAAGGCACTGCTCATACACGACTTCAGCTCTGTGCATGTGCATTAGGCTGCTGGCAACTTCTGAAATGAACCAAATGTAAGTAGGTATGACATCATGCTCAACAAAAACAGTTTCCAGTTAACGAGTATTGTATCTTTGTCCCAAACCCTTTGACACATCTTGCTGTTGGCAGACTCTTGTGTGTGCACTGTTTTTGTTGTTGTAATGACATCTTTTTTTGTAACTGAAATCTTATTTTGTTGTTTCTCTCTCGATTATGTTTTAATGCTGGAGCATAATTCTGTAGCTGCAGACTAAATAAAATTCTTTTTCAGAATATCAGCTCTTACCAGCCAAAACTACAAAGATGTAACTGAAAACTAAAACAATGAAAAATTCCCAGGTTTTCCCAGTTTTCTCCCAGATGAAAAAATCCCTAGGTTTTCCCAGATTTCCTGGTTGTCCTGACGCACACACACCTTGAGATTCATTATCAGCAGTCCTCTACAATTATTCACAGATCAAACTAGGCAAGAATGGAAAAAAATAAGAAAAGCATGAAGAAAATCAATTTATACCAATGTCACTATGTGCTTTCTGAAAGTTGTATTGCCAGTGTGCATGGATGTAACAACAGTACAGCACATCTCATCTGATATCATAGCTGCATTCTCTACAGGTATTATCCATAGTGTGAGCGAATGCTGTTGGACATACTTGGCTTGAGAACACAAAATGGATGTCGAGTTGAAGGTTAAGATAATGGGCAATTTCAAACTTGCCAAATGCAGAACAAAGATTACTCGTACTCTGCCTATGCTTGGAAGGATGATGCAGGTTTGAAATCAATGGGAATTAAGTCACTGTCCAAGGTTCATGACATTTTAGCAGAACCATTCCTAATTTGTTGTTTGTGGAGCCAGCCAGGTAGCTGGATTATTATTTCCTCCATACAAAGATTTATGTCCCCATACTATACACATTACCTACTAAGACACACAATCAAAAAGTACAATGAAACACCCATCATAAAACGATAAAAACATGTAAAATAGTAACATGTACAAAAATTTGGTAAAACAGTGTAACCAGATAAAAATGAGATACCTGTAATGGTTAGTAGTGAGAAAGAGTCAAATTATTGAACTACACCTATAAAATTCTAGGTAGAAGCTAGGTAGTTAACAAAATTTGATAATGTGTTTGGTGTGTTTACTATATTTGCCCCGAGTGGAACGTATCACTTCAGAAAACACTCTTCATATGTCTGGTGTACATACAGTATTGTGTCATAGGCATCCCATTGCAGTTGGCAATCCTGGAGGAGAAATCTATGAATCTGATGGCAGTGTCCAATGTAGAGGCAAGTTAAGAGAACTTCACATCATCTTGAAAACTGAAAGGAGCTATACCATGGTCAGAGAGCAGATTTTACCAACCTCAACAGGTTGTCTCTCACTTCCAGCCACTTCTCCTTACAATGAAGTACGATTCTATGCCTCAACAATTAGATCCTTGCATGTAGCAGATACTGTGCAAGGACCCTGAAGATTGTTATATAAACCAGTTCACTGCCCCTGAATTCTCAGCATCTCTGGTATACAGCAGAACATCATCTCATTTCTAAAATATGTAGGTGAAGGAGGGTGTCTTGTATTTGACTGATTTTCCTGCTGAATGAGTGGTTAGCAGTGCATACAAACAAATAAAGTACATGAAGTTATTATTATTTAAAAGTTTCAAATGTATCATTTGCTGAAGTATCTTAAAGATCTCCTGTACTTCTGTATCACAGACACTGAATTCATTATCATGCCAACATACAGTACAGTGAAGATGCTCACTCCACCCCGCCCCCCAAGTTTGAATCATCATCATAGAATTGCAGAGTTCATAAAAAATATTTTGCAGGGAAGCTGTCATAGAACTTAAGTAGTTTAGGAATAAAGGAGATCATTAACTGAAAAGTAGAAGCATTGCGTCATCAACAGGCATACAAAAAAGGAAGAAAACTTGCTAGCTTTCAGAGTAAGCCTTTTTACGCGCATGCGCACGCACGCTCACACACACACACACACACACACACACACACACACACACACACACACACACACACACAAATGGGGGAAGTTAACTGGGAGGAGGTGACAGGATGGAGGTAGGGGAAACTGTTTGGATAGGAGTGTGGGGACAGCAGGATTACGGAGACTGAGGCGAGGCCAATTATGGGAGCGACGGATGTGTTGAAAAGATAACTCCCATTAGGCCAAGAAAATTAGAGTTCTGCTTTTGCTTTCGAAAAATAGTGGAATTCTGGAAACTGTTTTAACCACTCAAGTAGGCCCCTGTTATGAGCAATCTGAGTTTGCCCCAATTCCTGAGTGAAGCTTCAGCTGTGATGAAAAGAAAACCACACAAAACTTGGCTATTTGATTAAAATTTCCTATAGAAAATCTGTCAAATTGTGTTTTCAAAAAGTCAAAGAAAGAGACAAAAAAAAACCTACCTGGTAAGTAAATATCGCTGTTATTCGATTATACGTTAATGACACGGTTAACGATCAACATCAACTTTCCATTGAATGAAATTTTTCCAGTATCCACTTTCCTTACTTTTTTGCTGTCACATAATCCCTAACCTACATGTTATTGAGATAATAGTTTTGAAAATTATGAAATTAGAAGAATAATATTAATACACTGTATTACATATAGAATAAATTTGTTTGCAAGGGAATTAGTGTAAATAAATAGGCTTATTATTGTTTTATAAGGAATGGAAATGGAAATGTCGTGTGGCTAGGGCCTCCCGTCGGGTAGACTGTTCGCCTGGTGCAGGTCTTTCGATTTGATGCCACTTCGGCGAACTGCGCGTCGGTGGGGATGAAATGATGATGATTAGGACAACACAACACCCAGTCCCCGAGCGGAGAAAATCTTCGACCCAGCCGGGAATCGAACCCGGGCCCTTAGGATTGACAGTCTGTCACGCTGACCACTCAGCTACCGGGGCGGACATAAAGAAAATTTATTCAGTTAACAACAAATTGTCTTTCATATGACTTTCATATGATTGTTAAAGTAATACAATAAAACAACATACCTTACTATTAAAAATTAACGTTCAGCAATGTACAATCAGGTTTTCTTGATTTTACATCCTTGTAGGATGAGGGTCCAATTAACATTAATTTTTCCATTTTCTTCTGTGTTTACATTTTCGATGGGCTCTGTTCTTCCTTCTTCCAAAATGTTGTTACCTATGTCATAGTAATTAATGTCAGTAATGGGGATGTCCCCCCCATGAACCATGGACCTTGCCGTTGGTGGGGAGGCTTGCGTGCCCCAGCGATACAGATGGCCGTACCGTAGGTGCAACCACAACGGAGGGGTATCTGTTGAGAGGCCAGACAAACATGTGGTTCCTGAAGAGGGGCAGCAGCCTTTTCAGTAGTTGCAGGGGCAACAGTCTGGATGATTGACTGATATGGCCTTGTAACAATAACCAAAACGGCCTTGCTGTGCTGGTACTGCGAACGGCTGAAAGCAAGGGGAAACTACAGCCGTAATTTTTCCCGAGGACATGCAGCTTTACTGTATGATTAAATGATGATGGCGTCCTCTTGGGTAAAATATTCCGGAGGTAAAATAGTCCCCCATTTGGATCTCCGGGCGAGGACTACTCAAGAGGACATCGTTATCTGGAGAAAGAAAACTGGCGTTCTACGGATCGGAGCGTGGAATGTCAGATCCCTTAATCGGGCAGGTAGGTTAGAAAATTTAAAAAGGGAAATGGATAGGTTAAAGTTAGATATAGTGGGAATTAGTGAAGTTCGATGGCAGGAGAAACAAGACTTTTGGTCAGGTGATTACAGGGTTATAAATACAAAATCAAATAGGGGTAATGCAGGAGTGGGTTTAATAATGAATAAAAAAATAGGAGTGCGGGTTAGCTACTACAAACAGCATAGAGAATGCATTATTGTGGCCAAGATAGACACAAAGCCCATGCCTACTACAGTAGTACAAGTTTATATGCCAACTAGCTCTGCAGATGATGAAGAAATTGATGAAATGTATGACGAGATAAAAGAAATTATTCAGGTAGTGAAGGGAGACGAAAATTTAATAGTCATGGGTGACTGGAATTCGTCAGTAGGAAAAGGGAGAGAAGGAAACATAGTAGGTGAATATGGATTGGGGGGAAGAAATGAAAGAGGAAGCCGCCTTGTAGAATTCTGCACAGAGCATAACTTAATCATAGCTAACACTTGGTTCAAGAATCATGAAAGAAGGTTGTATACCTAGAAGAATCCTGGAGATACTAAAAGGCATCAGATAGATTACATAATGGTCAGACAGAGATTTAGGAACCAGGTTTTAAATTGTAAGACATTTCCAGGGGCAGATGTGGATTCTGACCACAATCTATTGGTTATGAAATGCAGATTGAAACTGAAGAAACTGCAAAAAGGCGGGAATTTAAGGAGATGGGACCTGGATAAACTGAAAGAACCAGAGGTTGTACAGAGTTTCAGGGAGAGCATAAGGGAACAATTGACAGGAATGGGGGAAAGAAATACAGTAGAAGAAGAATGGGTAGCTCTGAGGGATGAAGTAGTGAAGGCAGCAGAGGATCAAGTAGGTAAAAAGACGATGGCTAATAGAAATCCTTGGGTAACAGAAGAAATATTGAATTTAATTGATGAAAGGAGAAAATATAAAAATGCAGTAAATGAAGCAGGCAAAAAGGAAGACAAACGTCTCAAAAATGAGATCGACAGGAAGTGCAAAATGGCTAAGCAGGGATGGCTAGAGGACAAATGTAAGGATGTAGAGGCTTGTCTCACTAGGGGTAATATAGATACTGCCTACAGGAAAATTAAAGAGACCTTTGGAGAGAAGAGAACCACTTGCATGAATATCAAGAGCTCAGATGGCAACCCAGTTCTAAGCAAAGAAGGGAAGGCAGAAAGGTGGAAGGAGTATATAGAGGGTTTATACAAGGGCGATGTACTTGAGGACAATATTATAGAAATGGAAGAGGATGTAGATGAAGATGAAATGGGAGATAAGATACTGCGTGAAGAGTTTGACAGAGCACTGAAAGACCTGAGTCGAAACAAGGCCCCGGGAGTAGACAACATTCCATTAGAACTACTGATGGCCTTGGGAGAGCCAGTCATGACAAAACTCTACCATCTGGTGAGCAAGATGTATGAGAGAGGCGAAATACCCACAGACTTCAGGAAGAATATAATAATTCCAATCCCAAAGAAAGCAGGTGTTGACAGATGTGAAAATTACCAAACTGTCAGTTTAATAAGTCACAGCTGCAAAATACTAACGCAAATTCTTTACAGACGAATGGAAAAACTGGTAGAAGCCGACCTCGGGGAAGATCAGTTTGGATTCCGTAGAAATGTTGGAACACGTGAGGCAATACTAACCTTACGACTTATCTTAGAAGAAAGATTAAGAAAAGGCAAACCTACGTTTCTAGCATTTGTAGACTTAGAGAAAGCTTTTGACAATGTTAACTGGAATACTCTCTTTCAAATTCTGAAGGTGGCAGGGGTAAAATACAGGGAGTGAAAGGCTATTTACAAATTGTACATAAAGCAGATGGCAGTTATAAGAGTCGAGGGACATGAAAGGGAAGCAGTGGTTGGGAAGGGAGTGAGACAGGGTTTTAGCCTCTCCCCAATGTTATTCAATCTGTATATTGAGCAAGCAGTAAAGGAAACAAAAGAAAAATTCGGAGTAGGTATTAAAATCCATGGAGAAGAAATAAAAACTTTGAGGTTCGCCGATGACATTGTAATTCTGTCAGAGACAGCAAAGGACCTGGAAGAGCAGTTGAACGGAATGGACAGTGTCTTGAAAGGAGGATATAAGATGAACATCAACAAAAGCAAAACGAGGATAATGGAATGTAGTCAAATTAAGTCGGGTGGTGCTGAGGGAATTAGATTAGGAAATGAGACACTTAAAGTAGTAAAGGAGTTTGGCTATTTGGGGAGTAAAATAACTGATGATGGTCGAAGTAGAGAGGATATAAAATGCAGACTGGCAATGGCAAGGAAATCGTTTCTGAAGAAGAGAAATTTGTTAACATCAAGTATAGATTTAAGTGTCAGGAAGTCGTTTCTGAAAGTATTCGTATGGAGTGTAGCCATGTATGGAAGTGAAAGATGGACGATAACCAGTTTGGACAAGAAGAGAATAGAAGCTATCGAAATGTGGTGCTACAGAAGAATGCTGAAGATAAGGTGGGTAGATCACATAACTAATGAGGAGGTATTGAATAGGATTGGGGAGAAGAGAAGTTTGTGGCACAACTTGACTAGAAGAAGGGATCGGTTGGTAGGACATGTTTTAAGGCATCAAGGGATCACAAATTTAGCATTGGAGGGCAGCGTGGAAGGTAAAAATCGTAGAGGGAGACCAAGAGATCAATACACTAAGCAGATTCAGAAGGATGTAGGTTGCAGTAGGTACTGGGAGATGAAGAAGCTTGCACAGGATAGAGTAGCATGGAGAGCTGCATCAAACCAGTCTCAGGACTGAAGACAACAACAACAACAATGGGGATGTCATTTGGAACACTGCTGCAGGTTTAGCTTATGTATAGTTTGCAAATGGTGGTGAACTCAATGCTGTTTTCCCTGCTAGAACAGTATCTATGGCATACCCTGCCACATGTGCTTTCAATGGCTTTCAACATTTCTGCAAATGCTGCTCTTTGGTGATGAGAACTGCCAAGAGGCCAAACTCTGAGGCCTTTCAGCACTATTCCAGCAAGTCTAGAGGGCGGTTTTTCCAAGCTTGCACCTGCAAACATGTTCTCTGGGAATGCTCTCAAACAGTTGCTTCTGTAGGAGGGAAAGAGGTGCGGTAGACTGATCTCTTTGATATACATTTTTTATGGGTTTGATAGTGATTCACATTTAAGAACTTTGTTTCCTTTTCCCATTACAGGGCTACTACAAACTTACTTCAAGCCTCATCAGCTTCGTTAGCAGCTGACTCTCTGCTGCTTTCTGTAAGTCATTTTTTGTCTCCAATGCTTTTAGGGAGTTTAGGTTTTCCTTTTCTGCAAAACGACAAAGTTGTATCGCAGCCACTGAGGCATGTTTTCAACACCTGAGACAACTCGAAATTTAGAGGGCTGTAGACTATGTCACGTTCTGCCTTTGGCAGGCTTCAGTGGACAGAATCGCAGAAAGGTTAACGTCCTTCTCAATAACAACAGAGTGTTGAGCAGTGTCAAAATCAGTATCTATAGTTACAGTATTGGAACCCTCAACAGCTTGCTTAATACTGAAGTTCTCACCCTCAAATTGTGCAATCAGTAATTCAATGAGGCCCTGTTCATTTTGTTCATTTGACAAAAAATATATTTTGCTGTGGTTATTGATGTTTCATTAAACGTGACAGTTGATGCAGTTCTTTTGGTGTCTCTGCAGACTTGCTCAGCTGATTTCGTGCTCCTGCCACTTCTCAAATCTGGGCATCCACCAAACACAATCTTTACCTTTCTGCCATATTAAACCTTGATATAATCTACATACTTTGTAATTATGGAAGGAAATAGTCAATTTTGCCACCTATGAAACACTATGTGGCAGAAATCCTCCATCTGAAGGGACATCTGCCTTTTCAAAGTAAACTGTGTTTTCAAAGGTATCAAGCACTTGTAAAAGGCAATTTTTTGTGTTTTCCACATATCTATATAGGCACAGAATGAGGGTACTGAAAAGTAACTGAATGAGAGTGAACACTGGAAGAAACCATTCAAACGAAAGTAGAAAGTTGATGTTGGCAATTAACCACTTTACATATAACTGAATAATGGCAATATTTACTTACTAGTTAGGGTTTTTTGTCATTTTCTTTGACTTTTTGAAAACATGATTTGACGCTCTACAATTTTTGCCCTACAAAATTTGGCATCCAATTAGCCAATTCTCAGTTGCTACACATTTTATAGCGCCGAAACCAGTGTTTTTGAAAAAGTATGAAAAACTGATAGGAAATGTTAAACAGCAATCAATATAGATGCAGAATTTATTGCTGTAAATTTTTGGTAACATTGCCTTGGCTTTTTCCATTAAACATTTTGTTCAGGAAGATCTTTTTTTGGGCGGGGGGGGGGGGGGGGGGGGGCGGAGTATTACATTTTTGCAGTTATCTTTGGTCATGGCTGAAGCTCCACTCAGAAATCAGGTCAAACTCAGATTATTCATACCAGAGGCCTAGTTGAGTGATTAAAACATTTTCATAATTCCACTAATTTTTGGAAAGCAACTACCTTTGCGGAGTTAATTTTACTGGCTTATATTTGCGTACTTCAGAGAAGCTGCTGGCAAAGGGAAGGATCCATATGGCCCAGGCTGTGAAGGAACTACTGCAACTGAGCTTGTTATGCCCACTCAGGATGGCATGGAAGGATCTTGGGTAGGATGTCTCTCTCTTCAGGGCATGATGAGAGATAAAGCTGCTACTAAAGCGGTGGTGCACACCCACCCAACCTACACATCAAATGGATATTATAGTTTCAATTTGCAAAAAATCCATTTGAAAGTGTCATCAAATTACAGCCTCTTCAGTCCTTCAAATATCTCTTTTTAAGTAGAAAGGGAAAATTTATCGCCCATCCTCTTTTCATAATGACCAGAACATTTTGACCCAACTGTTTTCTGTTACTATGAGAAGTCCCATTTTAGAAGAGAGATCTTCAAGATGACTATCCTCCTGAGCTCTGTTTGAGAGCTGGACGCAGATACTGATCAGCACTACATCCAACTCGATGGAGGTTCAAAGAGAATAGTTCAAAACATTCCACCCTCATTCTGAAAGTAGCCAGGGGAATAGTGGTCGATCCAGACAGGCCCAGTGGTATCTACAGAAATCTATTCCAACTGTGATGCTATAGCTGCCATAGTGGTTAGCAACTGTTTCGGCTTTACACCAATCCACACTACCAATACACAGCTCATATTGCAGTTGAGCAATTTTTTGAAAGGTGTTTGTGCCATCTTCACTATCCTGATGTTTAGGCCAAGTACTCTCCCCCTCTCCAAGACACAATAATCCACTGTATTTCCCAAAATTAGTTGAAGAAGTATGCCCCAAGTTTACAGTAGTGGAGGGTAGGTAAAATTTACTAACCATGAACTTCGTAGAAATGGTTGTACCACACCCTATCTGTCCATAACCACAAGATGTAATAAGCATATTTCCGTTCAATGCCCAATCACAGATTTCAGTAACATCCATTCTACAGGTTTGAAAGTAACCTCTCTTCTTGCTACTGCCCACTGCTTTCATCTTATAACTTATTCTCAAGGCAGTAGCCATTCTGATCAACTACTCTTCCCAGTCCTTCAATTCTGATATTATCATGTCAGCAGCAAACCACAAAGTTTATATATTTTTTTTCCTCCCTGAACTTTAATCCCATTTCCAAACTACTTCTTGGTTCCCTTTACTGCCTGCCTAATGAACGGATCAAACAACACTGGGAATAGGTATCAGACCCATCTCACTTCCCATTCAGCTACTACCACATTTCTTGTGCTTTGACTATCTTAATTGCAGTCTGGATTCTGTACAAGTTACTTATAACATTTTGCTGCTTGTATTTTACTCCTCTTACCTTCAAAATTTCAAAGAGTGTATTCTAGTCAACATTGTCAAAAGCTTTCTCTGAGTCTTCAAATGTTGTAAATGTATCTGCCTCTCTTCAGGCTACATGCTATGACAGATGCTCCTAAATCCAAACTGATTGTTGTGTACATAGTTCTGCATAATCAGCACATACACAACTTTCCCACTAGAGCGCGCCCAGCTAAGCACAACAGCGCAGGCACAGCGCTCATCAGTCTACGCACTATGAGATGGCGCTGCCTTAGAGACGGACCAAATTCTGCTTCCGCCGATCCGCGTATTGATATGTAACGCAGCCAATAAGATTGCTGCTAACGTAGAACCTTTTCTCCTCGCGGATCACACTCGCACAGTGATACTTGAACGCGTGAGGTATTATAACGAGTGTACAGACCTCCGATTAGTCAGTCTGCATTAGTCTGTACCAGTCTGCATTAGTCTGTACCAGTCTGCATTAGTCTGTACCAGTCTGCATTTGTCTGTACCAGTCTACAGTCAAGTTTCAGTCCGCACCTAATAAGATTACCATATTCCTGTACATAGCCATGAAAATGAATGAATAGACACTTTGTCAAGTATCAGAGATATGTGAGAATAAGATTGACGTACCAAGACCAAAGGAACTTCAGATTGTCAATTGTAAATAGCATTCAGAATCAAGTTACGTAAGGTTTATGCTTTTTATTATTTTAATAAATGTGTGTGAAAATTGATCAAGTTCTGTTTAAAGTTGGTCACCGTCAATCTGCTACTCTAAGCATGCAAGTGGCATTTCTATCGTCTGACCTAACGGCAGAAGATAAACGTGCCACAATAAGATCACGAGACATATTGCTGACACTCGCCTGCTTCGTTAGAGCGACAAGTCAAATAATCTGATGGTGTGTGTACCGAAGGTCTTACAGCACGCACACCACACTGATCTTCCCTGCAACTGACTTCTATCAGTTTTTCCATTCTTCTGTAAATGATTTGTGTCGGGTTGGTTGGGGGTTAAAGGGACTAAACAGCGGTGTGATCAGTCCCTCAGTCAAGAGGTAGTTTATATGGAGTTAGTGACATCCAGCAGAAATTTGATCAGATTATGAAAGTGCATAGGACTGGTAAAATCGAAGCATAAGAGACAATATTTATGCAAGAGCTAAAAAATAATTTATGTAGTAACGTATATGGCTTGGGCTGGCATGTAGGTCAGAGCAGACAAAGGTCCCAGGGACATCTGTGGCAAGAATGATCCCATATAATATTGGCGAACGGTTTCATAGTAAAGATTTCCTTCTAGCCAGGAGATATATAATAGCAGGAGTGAGTAAGCTAAAATCATAACTGACTTCAGTTGGACCGACAATGGTGAAAAAAAAAAGTGACATAAATAATCAGGCTAGCATTTAAAACACTAAATCAGGGTTGGGAAATACTGCTTCTCAGTACTGCAGTAATGCATGATGATATTTTTCTGGCAGCAAATCCCTCTCAAGAGTGAGGATGAATATGCTGGTGTTTATAATTTCTTTCTTGTATGCCTTGATGTACAAGAAGCAAGAAGTGGATCCCTCACCTCTCCAAGTGTTCACATAATTCTTTGTCTGCTTGCAGCATTAGGTCTCAGTGAAAAATTAATTCCTGTACCATGTTAAGGTTCTTACAGGGTGTGATGGTAACAAGTACATCACCAAGTTCTTACAAGTAAGAAATGTCACAGGCAGGGTAAAATTTGTAATCTTAATTACAATAGAACCACTTTGCAATTTGCTAAGAGAAGATAGTTTGTCAAATACATTTTCAATATTCTTCACAAAAAGTGGTTTAGTATAGAGACAGGCACTACCTTTTTAGTTGTAAACCAGGAAATGAAGGGAATAAATGAGAGCAGGTCACTCTGTCATCCCCCCCACCTTTTCCTTGCTGCAGCAGAGGAAGAAAAGTTCCTAAGATCGTAATTATCAGCAGTGTACTTTGGCCTGTCTGAAGAGACTGCTGGGGCCTCATGACCACCATTTCACAATGCCTAATATCCACCATGATGCTGCCTACTCCAAACAAAAGATTTCCCTATGTGTGCCATCCAGCCAGAGCACAGACCTTAGGGCAGGGGCGGGCAAACGTTGCACGCGGCTCATGAGCGCACAGTGCTGCACGTGTGCTGCTCGCGTGCAATCGTCGAATGGGGCAGTGGCAACAGCCGGCAGGTTGCGGCAGTGTAGTACCAGGCTGAGCTGCGGACGTCGATGCGTAGTGACCACTATGTAGTGAACCTTGTATTTCAAGAACCGGAAAATGCAGAGTGAAACAAGGAAACGGAGAAGCGGAGATTTGCTATCTTTTAAAAAGTAATGGGAGAATCATTTTTTCTTTGTGCAAAAACGTGAAAATTCGAAATGTTTAATATGTGGCAGTATTCTCACTGGTCAGCGGAAGTTTAGTATTGAACACCATTATAACAAATTTCACAAGGAAGAGTACAATTTATTGTCGGATTCTGAGCGGATGGGGAAATTGACTGAGCTTAAGAAGAGCGATCTGACAATACTAGATGAATCTATCGTAGTTGCTGTGGTCACGAGAGATCTGTGACCTCCTTTCGTCATGTCTCTCATCTAACTGATTTAACATTTTATGGAGCACTGTTTTCAATTTTTCAGGACGACAACAATAATAGCCCAGCGGTACGTGCAAGTTATAAGATTACGCTTAATATAGTGAGAGCTGGAAAACCATTTGCTGAATTAGTAAGTGTCGGTTAAGAGGAAACATCAGTGATGAAAATTTAAGTAACTGTTTGCGTTTGTCTGTATGTAGAAATTTTGTTCCACTCCGCCTGTGATAATTAAATAAAACGTATCGTAGGTAATAGGTACTCTTTCAAACCACGATATCTTTCAAGCACTCCTACTAATCTCATTCCTTCATTCAATAAAGCAAGCGAGGAAAAAAAAACTAACTCAGAGGAAGGAGCGGAGAGATGGTATTGTGGGGAGGGGAGAGAAGCGGGTGGCCAGCTTGCCCCTGTGTGCACGCAGAACAACTGTTAACTGCACGCGTGCAAGTGCACCGCACACGTGCAGGATTCCTGCCCGCCCCTGCCTTAGGGTATAATGACCAGTGTTTGGAGTCCTTTGCTTCCAAATGGGCAGTCACATACTCCTCAGCAGGTGCAGGGAGGTAACACCTTAGGCATCAACAGTGTGATCCCAGCATGGCCAAATGCTACCACTGTCTGGGTACCTGAAGAACAACCACCCCTGCCCCCTCCCCATCCCCCCACCAAATGGACTGGCTACTATGCTGGGTGGACGACGACATTCCTAATATGGCTCACACAATCTGAAAAAACTTTGAGAAAGATGTGGGGTCTGAACATAAATTAACGATAAACCAGGTAAGTAATATAATAGGACTGAGAATCAGACATAACATAGGAAAGAAAAGCACAGATTTCAGGGCCCGAGTATATGAGTCAGGAGTATATATAACTGATTGTGGTCAATTTAACCATTACTATATAGATATTTCGATGCAAGATTTAGAGAGCACTTGGGACCACAGAACGGGTCTGAACTTCATATGCATTTATCTGAGAGTGGACACAAGTTCGATAGCACACAAAATAGTATGTTCATCTTTCACAAAGCGCCAAAGGGCCGCATCCTTTATCTACTAGAGGCATTAGAGATGTGTAAATGTAAGGAAAATTAGCTCAATATGGTGCTTAATGAGCAGACACATTTTGCACCTGGGTGCATATTTTGGTTTGTTTGACAATTTTCTGCAAAAATCCATGTTTTAGTTTGGGAAACTTTTCAAATATAAAATGAATCTTAAGAATGTATTAGAAATTCTGGCAGCGGCCTAATCTTTGAGATTTTTATGTTGCTATAACGTACACCACATGGAATGTCACAGAGCGTAAAATATAACTTACAAGTGGCTTTTCTCCACTAGGTGGCAGCCATGAAGCAAACATAGTGGGTTTTTACAGTAACTCTTACTGGCTGTAGTTTTCCTACTTACTTCTAATATCTGTTTGGGGGTCATTTTATATTTTACAACACATTTATGTTTTCTAGCTCTTTTTTATTTTTAATTTTTCTTTGTCCCATTTGGAACTATTACATTTTAAGTGAACCTTCTGTGTCACAGGTACATATATACATGTACATCTCACTAGGTTTTGACCACTGTGTGTGTTTTGGACATATACTCAGATATTCTGAATTACAGACTGCATAAGTATTGAAGTATTGACGAATTCACTGTTGGGCATATTTTGCAACTTATATTAGATATTTTTGGAGCCTCAATTTACAAGTATTCATTTGCATCTGTGGTTCATATAACTCGATGATATGTAGGACATTAGCACTGACTATGTTGTAGTGTTCGTTGTATATTACTGTATATTTCATTGTATATTATTGTAAGTCAGCTTCGTATGCTCCCGTTTGACAGGGAGAACTAGTAAGCACAGCCTCTTCGCTAAAAAATCCTTTGTCTACTTCAATAGCAAACTGCAGACCTAGTGTTTTCCTTACCAGTTGAATTCTATAAATGTATTGTAGATTATCTAACATAGTGTTGGATTTTCTTAAGGTCTCCTTCCTAATTACAAGTTCTTGGTTCATCTGTAGCTCATATGAATGAATGGTAAGCATAACAAATACATTGATTATGTCTAATGACAAATGTTTATCATTTCGTTGCATATAATTATGAGCCAGTTTTTGCGTTCCCCATTCATGAGTAGATTGTGTGGATGCAGTCTGTCCATTTAAAAAATATTTGTTGTGTTTTATTGGTAAGCTGCAAACCTGTTGTTAAATGATTTAAATGCAATAGTATTGCATATTTTGAGCTGAAGATTTTGTTTTAACGATTGATTACGTTGTGTAATGATGCTACGTAATTTTGTAACACAGTATTTTTTTAAAGCTTCTTTCTTCATTAGATTTTACTACTTAATATATGACAATGTTGTCTGCATTTTGAGATATATTTGCACTAAATTCTGTGGGAAAGACTTTGTGCAATTAATTAAAAACAATGTTTTTTTTTTTTTAATTATGTGAACTAACATGCAGCAGGGACATTTAGTGCGCCAGAATGCAGACATGTCACTCATCAGGCATTATTCTTCAAGTGTCAACGTGTTGGGTGTAATGATGTCCACAGTCCTCAAAATTTTGATTTTGTCATGAATCCTGTATGGCTGAATAATGTGACAGTCAAAGAGTAAGCTTGCAGCATAGCAATGGCTTGGAGGAAGGCATGCTAGTCAAGCATGTAATGACAAGAGAGTTCTGTTAGTATTTTGCAACCATGACTTAGTAAACTGATGGACTGGTAATATTCAAACCTGTCAGCACCTTCCTTCTTTGGAATACGAACTATTGCATTCTTCTTGAAGTCTGAGGATATTTTGCCCATTTGATATATCTTTCATACAAAGTGGAGTAGTATCGTCATGGCTGACTTTCTCAAAGTTTCCAACAATTTTGAAGGAATGTTGTCTTCACAAGTTTGGTCTTTCAGACCTCTGTCAAATTCTAAGCGTGATATCATATCTCCTACCATATCTATACTCCATTTATCATAAGAATAAACCTGATGTAAACAAACATGATGATTGGTCGGCACCCATAGCTCTCGTACACTGATTGTGTTCTGCTCTTAGAAGGAAGTCCAACTTATGATTAGATGTTTCATTACTACGTCAATGTAAATGAAACTTCAAGACATTCTGATGTATTAACAGCCATAAAAGTTTCTCTTCATCATACTTTAGCTACATAATTTTTATTTCAAAAATTGTGCACAGTCACAGTTTATGTATGTGCTACTTGTGCTCGTTGTTAAGATTCACCGTGAAAATGGATGACACTGCTTCCTGCTTCGTAGTGAAACGTGCACGCAGAACAGCATTAATGGCTAGAAAGAAGTTATTCTTCATGTTTTTCGCAACATTCCAGAGAAAAATTAGCTCTGATGTGATGTATTAAATATAACATGTGAAATTATAATTGTAATCTTGGCGTAGTCGGTAGCGTCATAGACTGACAATCAAGTGGGATGGTGGACAGTGGTTCAAAACCCCGTTATAATTATCAATTTTTTTATTCCATTTAAATATGAAATTTATTAAATATGTGGTAAGTAACTCATACTTAACCATCACTTTTTCAAGAAAAATGCATATCTTCTGGTTTGTAATTACATATCACACGCAGAATTCTGGTTTTCACGTTCTTAATTATTGATATATTATAAAAGATTCTTACAGATTTTGGAATTTAGAAAACTTAACGAAAACTCAAATGCTTTTGTTTGAATATGCCCACAGTTTTATTGGACAGATGCGGTCACAGACGAGCCATAGTGATCAGCATCGTAGTAACACGGTAAACAATATTCTCGATGTATAGCATACCGTACAAATGATGCATGTTTACACTTGTCACTGTAATCTGAACCCAATATAATCACCTGGAGCCAAGTTAAGGGATTTGTCACGAGAAAAACCAAGATATTTAAGCTGCCAAACTCACTGTAACTAATGCACGAGGCTTTGTGATACATCAGTGCCAAACGATGTCGAAATGCAGAACAGCATGTCATAAAAGAGAAGGAGGAGGAAATGTTGGCTTGGGATTCTGTCACTGATCGCCTCGTTGTCAGCATACGAGTACTGAAATTTACCGCTTTCCTCAGAGTCCGATATGGAAGAAGTTCAGAGATTACCAGATGACTTGACTGTAATACTTTCAGTGGCTTCAATGTTTAACTACATGGTGAAATCCCAGCAGTGTTCTTTTATGCTGCACATAACTCATGCAGAAAAATAACCCTTGTTAAATTCTAGAATTTTCATCATTCTTGTTTTTAATTACAGTACTATGTTAGCTAAGATCGAGAGTATGTTTTCCACCAGATCACCTAAGAAGCAATTGCCTCAGTTTTACTGTTATTTCCTTCTGTTCAAAAATTAAATGACATTCAAGGCTACACTGTTCTCTACTTGTCTCTTTTTACGTCTACTACAACTGTTCACATCACTGCAGGTTAGTTGGACCAGGTGGGTCGCCACTGCTTTCGAAGTTAAAGCTGTTATCCAGTATTGTCGCTGAGCCAATGTATGCGTAACACGCAGCATAAAACATTATCATTCTTGACTGTGCTGGAGACAGATTGGCTTCTGCTCCACATGAAACGAAATCCAATGAGGTTCAAGCAAACACAGAACTCATAGTGTAATGTTTACATGAGTATACATTTACTTCATCTGCTCTGTGTGTAACACTGTCCTCAAATTTGTTTTCATTATATATAGACCCTCCATGTACTTCTTACACCTTTCAGCATTCCCTTCTTTGCTTAGTATGGATTTGCCATTTGAGCTCTTAACACTCTTATGCATGCTTCTCTTATCTCTTTAATTTTCCTATGCTCACTGCCTGTCTTTCCCACAGTCTTGAACACTTTTACAGCCTAGCATTTCTCATCTAGCCATTCCTGTTTTGTGCGTTTGCACTTTCTACATCTACATCTACATCCATACTCCACAAGCCACCTGACGGTGTGTGGCGGAGGGTACCTTGAGTACCTCTATTGGTTCTCCCTTCTATTCCAATCTCATATTGTTCATGGAAAGAAGGATTGTCGGTATGCCTCTGTGTGGGCTCTAATCTCTCTGATTTTATCCTCATGGTCTCTTTGCGAGATATACGTGGGAGGGAGCAATATACAGCTTGACTCTTCGGTGAAGGTATGTTCTCGAAACTTCAACAAAAGCCCGTACCGAGCTACTGAGCGTCTCTCCTGCAGAGTCTTCCACTGGAGTTTATCTATCACCTCTGTAACGCTTTCGCGATTACTAAATGATCCTTAACGAAGCGCGCTGCTCTCCGTTGAATCTTCTCTATCTCTTCTGTCAATCCTATCTGGTACGGATCCCACACTGCTGAGCAGTATTCAAGCAATGGGCGAACAAGCGTACTGTAACCTACTTCCTTAGTTTTCGGATTGCATTTCCTTAGGATTCTTCCAATGAATCTCAGTCTGGCATCTGCTTTACCAACGATCAACTTTATATGATCATTCCATTTTAAATCACTCCTAATGCGCACTCCCAGATAATTTATGGAATTAACTGCTTCCAGTTGCTGACCTGCTATTTTGTAGCTAAATGATAAGGGATCTATCTTTCTATGTATTCGCAGCACAATACACTTGTCTACATTGAGATTCAATTGCCATTCCCTGCACCATGCGTCAATTCGCTGCAGACCCTCCTGCATTTCAGTACAATTTTCCATTGTGACAACTTCTCGATACACCACAGCATCATCTGCAAAAAGCCTCAGTGAACTTCCGATGTCATCCACAAGGTCATTATGTATATTGTGAATAGCAACGATCCTATGACGCTCCCCTGCGGCACACCTGAAATCATTCTTACTTCGGAAGACTTCTTTCCATTGAGAGTGACATGCTGCATTCTGTTATCTAGGAACTCTTCAATCCAATCACACAATTGGTTTGATAGTCCATATGCTCTTACTTTGTTTATTAAACGACTGTGGGGAACTGTATCGAACGCCTTGCGGAAGTCAAGAAACATGGCATCTACCTGTGAACCCGTGCCTACGGCCCTCTGAGTCTCGTGGACGAATAGTGCGAGCTGGGTTTCACACGACCGTCTTTTTCAAAACCCATGCTGATTCCTACAGAGTAGATTTCTAGTCTCCAGAAAAGTTATTATACTTGAACATAATACTTTCTGTCATTCTCCTTCTTAGATGTCTGTACATCTTTCTTGTCTGCTTCATTTGCCACATTTTTATATTTTTTCCTTTTATTAGTTAGGTTTAGAATATTGTGTGTTGTCCAAGGATTTTTCTGGGGCAAGGTGTTTTTGCCTACTTGAACCTCTGCTGTCTCCACTATTTCATTTCTGAAGACTATCCATTTGTCTTCTTTTGCGTTACTTGTTCTTGTTTCAGGCAATTGTTGCTTAATGCTCTCTTTGAAACGCCCATAAACCTCTGCTTCTTTCAACTTGTCCAGATCCCACCTCCTTAATTCCCAGCCTTTCTGCAATTTTCAATTTTAATCAGCAGTTTATCAATCAATTATGGTTAGTGTCCCCACCTGCCACTGGAAATGCTTTTCAGTTTAAAATATGGTTTTGACACCTATGTCTCATACAGTACCACTTATTTACACGTAACTTTCTGAGTAAACACAAAAAGCAAATAACTGACTAAAAAGCTGCATCTAAAACAAAAACAAACTTTACTTCTTCACCGCTTATCTTGAAATACTCTTCGCTGAAGCAATATTAAAGGCAAATTACTCTTCCTACTTATGCAAAATTGTTTTATGACTATAAGAACATTTCATGCCAAGAAAACAAGAACTTATAGGCTTGAAATTTTCAATGTGGAAACTGGGACAGATCTGGGAATGAAAGTGTGACAAATATGGAACATTAATAATGCCTCTGGCAACAAAAATTTTCCATAATATTTTCTCTGCAAACAGAAAAGTCTGTTGAGAATTGTGTATCATGAAAGGAATCTGTCATACAAATGTTGCAACCTAGTAAAGTTTGTCTGGAGATAAACATTTCTTAGAACAATGACAGTAGAAAATTCCCATACAAACAAATATAAGAACAGTTTAAATTTACCTCTTCATCATTACATAAATCCTTATTAGAATTTGAAGTACAATCCACTTTCACAATCTTGACTAGTGAATTAGATGCAAATTTCTTGCCCAGCTCCTCCCATGTAGGAGCCAATCTTTTGCAGTGACCACACCTGGGAGGAAATAAAATAAAAACAAGTTACACACGAGGAACAATGTAAGTTGGAAAGATGTGGCTTGTATCAGTGGTCATGAAATCATAAGTGACAAAAATGAAGATACTAACATTTTAATCACATTCTCATTAATTAGATACAAAGGCCATAAGTAGGTGTTTTCACATTAAATTTTGTGACACTAAAATTGTGTGTCAGACTAGGCTTTGAATAATACTACTTTGCCTTTTAGGGTTTTGCTCTTACTAATTGGGCTATCCAGGCAAAACTCAACTACGCAGCTTCAATTCTAGAGTGCTAATCCAGCAATGTATGCAGCACATCCCCTATGAAGTTAGACAGACTAGGTGGGGGGCCAGCAGAGTGCAGTAAATAACAGAAGCAAAAAAGGGAAAAGACAGGTGGTTGTGATGGCAGAGAGCAGTGCATCATGATAGTGAGGGGACATGAACTGGGGTGAGGTGGTAAGACAGAGGGGCGAGAAGCTCTTGGGTGGAAGCTGAGGACAGTAGATACCTGTAGGTTGAGTTTTGGATGATTTCAGAAGCAGAGAATGTGATGTAACGACGAATTCCATCTGCACATTTCAGGAAAGTTGGTGGTGGAGGGGAGGATTCACATGGTCTGGGTTGTGAAACAGCCACAGCAAGTTATGTTCACCTGCATGTTGTGCCACTGGATGGTTCACTTTGTTCTTGGTCACACTTTAGCAGTGCCCATTCATCCTGGTGGACAGCTGGTTGGTAGTCACACCAATGTAAAAAGCTATTCAATTATTGCAGCAGAGCTGGTATATGACATGGCTGCATTCACAGGTGGCTAGGCTTCTGTTGGGGTATAATATGCCTATAATAGGCCTAGGATAGGACATGCTAGGTAGGTGGATTGGGCAGGTCTTGCACAAAGATATATCAGTTGCAAGGGATTAGGATTAGAAGTGGCATAGGGATGGACTAGGATATAATGGAGATTGTGTGGGCAATGGAACACCACTTTAGGAAAGGTGGGTAGGTAATTGGGTAGGAAGTCCCTCACTTCAGGGCATGATGATAGATAATCATAGTCCTGCCATAGGATATGATTCAATTGTTTCAGTCTGGGGTGGTATAAGGTGACAAAAGGAACACTCTTTTGCAGCTATTTTTGGGGGTGATGGGAGGATTGGGGTGTGTGGGGATATGACTCGGGAAATCTGTTTGTGAACTAGGTCTTGGGGATAGCGCCTGTCTGTGATGACCTTCGTGAGACCTTCAGCATACTGGGCAAGGAAGTTTTGTCACTTCAGATACAATGTCCCAGGTGTCCAAGTTCTATGGGGAGGATTTTTTGGTGTGGAAGGGATGGCAGCCATCAAAATTTAAGTGCTGTTGGTGGTTTTAATGTGGACAGAGTTGTGACTGGAGCCATCAGCGAGGAGGAAGTTAACGTCCAGGATAGTGGAGAAAGCAGGCGAAGTCGATGGGAGACAAGGTGTTGAGGTTGTAAAAGAATGATAGGGCTTCTTGGCCTCCAGTCCAGATAATGGGAGATGATATCAGTGAAGTTCAACCAGGCCAGGGATGTGGGGTTTTGGGTGCTAGGAAGATTTCCTCTCTATGGCACAAAACCAGATTCGCATAGCAAGGTGCCATGCAAGTACTCATGGCTGTGCTGTGGATTTGTTTGTATTCCTTTTCTTCAAAGGGAATGAGGTGGTGGGTCAGCAGTTGGAAGGATGTCGGCAGAGGTAGTGTTGAACAATGACAAGACCTTGGACATGAGGGATGGAGGTGTATAGGAAAGTGGTGTCAATATTGGCGAGTAGCGATCCAGGAGGTAAAGGAGTGGAATGGTAAAGAGTCTGTGAAGGAAATGGTTGCTATCATTGACTTGGGAGGTTATATTTCAGGCAATTAGTTGGAGATGATGATCAATGAGGGCCGAAATACTTTCAGTGGGAGCACAATAATCAGCCTCTGCCAAATGTCTGACTCCTCCATGTAAACACTTTGCCAGAGTGATCCCATCCCAGAAATCCAACATCACCTCCAGTTCCCGCTTAAAGCCTCAAGACCTTCCCAGGACCTCTCCTCTGAATCTATTTCCCTCCTAACTCTTATGAAACTTTGCATACACACCTTTGTGCTCCCTAATTCACAACCCAAGAATCATACACACCCCACTATGGTTGCGTTTCCACTTACAGAATTGCTGGCCTCATTGACCAACACCTCCAATCAACTGACTGGAATCAAGCCTCCCACATCAAAGATACTAACCACTTCCTCACCAACTCTCAACCATTCCCACCCCTATACCCCCTACATCTTATTCTGCCACTGTTGATGCCACCTGCCCATACACCAACATACCTAAGGCCCACAGTCTTGTTGTTACTGAACACTACCTCTTCCAACATCCTTCAGACTCTAAACCCACTATCTCATTCCTTATAAAACTTAAAACTCTATCGTAGCACACAATTACTTCTCCTTTGTAGAGAAGGCATATAAACAAATCTGTGGCACAGCCAATGACACCCACATGGCACCCTCCTTTGCCAATCTGTTTATGGGCTATCTACAGGACACTTTCCTAGCCTGCCAAAACCCTACATCCATGGTGTGATTCAGATTCATTGACGATGTATTTGTGATCTGGGCTCGGGGCCGAGACATCTTATACACACTACCTCACAATCTCAACACCTTGTTTTCCATCCACTTTACCTGGTCTTCCTTAACCAGCATGCCACCTTCCTGGATGTTGACTACCTCCTCTCTGACAGCTCTAACCACACTTCTGTCCATATTAACTCCACCAACAGAAGCTGCATTTTAACAGCTGCTATCCCTTCCACACTAAAAAATTCCTCCCACACAGTCTACCCACCCAGGGAAAGAGTATCTGCAATGACAAGAACTCCCTTTCCAGGTATGCTTAAAGTCTCACGAAGGCCTTCACAGACAGGCACTATCCTCCAGACCTATTCTGCAAACAAATTTCCCATGCCATTTCCCCACACTGCTTCTCAAGCCCCCCCCCCCCTCACCCCCATCCACAAGAGCCACCTACAAAAGAGTGCCGCCGCCGCCTCCCCCCCCCCCCCCCCCCTTTGTCACACAATACCACCCCACACTGGAATTACTGAACCACATCCTTCATCAGGGCTTTATGATTTTATCATGCCTTGAAATAAGGGACATCTTACCCAAGATTCTTTCCAAACCTCAGAGCGTTCTGTCACGTGCCCAATCTCCATAACATCCTAGTCCATTGCTATGCCACTCCCAACCCCAAGGCATAGGGATCATATTCCTGCGGAAGACCCATATGAATGACCTGTCCAATCCACTCAGCCAGCACTTCTTATTTCAGTCCTGTCACAGAACTATCTTACCATATCACAGGACAGTCCAAACATGAAAGCAACCATGTTGTTTACCAGCTCTGTTGCACAGCTTTTTATACTGGTATGACTACCAATCAGCTGTCAGCCAGGCTGAACGGCCACCACCAAACTGTGGCCTAGAACATAGTGGACCACACTGTGGCATAACATGCAGCTCAACATAACAAGCTTGATTTCAATGACTACTTTACAACCCAGGCCACCCGGATCCTGTCCTCCATCACTAGCTTTCCTGAACTGTGCAGATGGGAGTTATCCTTTCAATACATTTTCCAATCCCAAATTCATCCCAGCCTTAACCTATGGTAACCTACTGTCCTCACACCCTCCACCCAACAAATTCTGTCCCCTCTGTCCTATCACCTCCTCCCAGTTCATGTATCCTGACCCATGACCCTCACTGCGAGCTGCTAGTCGGCCGCAGTGGCTGAGAGTTCTAGGCGCTTCAGTCGGGAACCGCGCGACTGCTCCAGTTGCAGGTTCGAATCCTGCCTCGGGCATGGGTGTGTGTGATGTCCTTAGGTTAGTTAGGTTTAAGTAATTCTAAGTTCTAAGGGACTGATAACCTCAAATGTTGAGTCCCATAGTGCTCAGAGCCATTTGAACCATTTTGTGAGCTGCTCTCTGCCAACATGACCACTCACTCTTTCTCCTTTTTTGCTCCTCTCCTCTTCTGCTCCCCATTCCCCGCAGCCCCCCGACAATGCATTTGATAGTCCTCTGCTGCCTAATCCTTGCACGTGTGTGTGTGTGTGTTCTTGTCTCCATTTCTGAAGAAAGGTTTGGTCTTTTTGTTGTGCCAATCTGCAACTCAACTTGTCATCTTTACAATGAGTAGCAATCTATTCTTTTCATAATTGTTTGGATTCCAACCTGGACTTCGCATTATTTAATTTTAAGTTATTTTATATCTGGACAAAGTCAAGATATACAGGGTGAGCACAAAGTCTTGCCCTGATTATAAAAATTTGTAACAGAATAACTGTTTGACATAATAAGTTACATTTGATGCCGTTACATAGGTTAGTTTTACCAGTTTTTTTAAGACCACTTACATTAGTAAACTTCATCGTGTGCTCACTTGGTAGCTCGGAAATGGTTGAGAAAGTATTACAGTTCCCACCAGGTGTTTTGTAACATGTTCTAACACATTACCCACGGCAGCTTGTATCGTAGCCTTCATTTCATCGATGTTAGCAACTAGTGCGACGAAGACTGTCCTTGATATCTTGATATAGCCCCCCCCCCCCCCCCCCCAAAAAAAGAGCGTAATGTCTGGAGAGCGGGGTGGCCAGTGTGTTGGACCATTCCTTCCAATCCACAGATCCGGACATTACTCCCCTCTCCAGACATTACGCCCCTTGACTTTTTTTCCTGGGGTTATATCAAGGACAGAGTCTTCATCACACCAGTTGCTAACGTCAACGAACTGAAGGCTAGGATACAAGCTGCTGTGGGTACTGTGACAGAACACGTTACGAAAGACCTGGCAGGAATTGAAATACCGCCTCGACATTCTCCGAGCTACCAAGGGAGCACACATTGAGATTTACTAATGTAAGTGGTCTTTAAAAAAAAACTAGTAACACTAACCTATGTAACGGCATCAAATGTAAATTATTATGTCAAACGGTTATTCTATAACAAATTATTATAATCAGGGCAAGACTTTGTGCTCACCCTGTAAATTAGACTGAAGTGCAGG
The DNA here is from genome assembly GCF_023864345.2 of Schistocerca serialis cubense. Lineage (NCBI taxonomy): Eukaryota > Metazoa > Arthropoda > Insecta > Orthoptera > Acrididae > Schistocerca > Schistocerca serialis. The sequence continues at coordinate 767,105,578 of NC_064638.1, forward strand.
GTGTGAGTGAAACATAGGATGCTACTTGCCTGTGCGAAATGTGCTGTGTACTGTGAACTGGACAAAAGCAGTAACAGTACACTACAAAGCATGCCTCTTCAAGTAACACTCAGATTAATAGCTGAAAGATTCTTAAATTCGTTAGTCGCAGTTTTGAGAGTATATTTATGTTAGTTTTGCTTACATTAAAATTGATCAGCATTTCACATATAATAACCTAACTGCCTGAGAGTAATTTTTACCTTTATGCAAGTTATTTAGTTTGCCACCTTGAAAAATATTTTAATTCTTTATAGGGCATTTTCATTTTTATGCGTGCTACTAAGATATCACAAGGTCTATATATCTACAGTAGGGACTGAATATAATTTTCATATCATATCAAAGGGCTAATATTGGTTTATAAACTTGTATATTTGTGTGCAAGTGTTGGCTGAAATGTGTATAGAGCAGTTTCAGTGGTATATTTTTGTTATATGCAAACTTTTACTTTTTTTAAATGCGATACAATATATTTTATATATTAGTAGGGAAGGTGAGGCAGAATATCATCTGTTCCTGAACTATCCTGGCCTCAGACCCTAGTAACACTCTGCTCGCACCCCCTCCATCGTACTATGTCCTCCCAATTCACCTTCCCCCGTAACTTTCAGCATGCACCATTCCTGACTGGCTCTGGCATCCATGCATCACGTGCCTAGCCTGTGCACCTTCCACCTCTATCTCCCACATTCCTAGCCAGCAAACTGATTGCCTGCCTCTGAGCCCCTAGTCACCCATGTATTGATACAATAACAACATTTATAAGTTGTGTTACTGCTGTCTTTTTTTTTAAGGTATTTTAGTGCTATGATGTCTTGAAAATTCTGGAAGAGTATTCTCTGTTGATCAGCTTGTTTGTTAAGGATTTTATGGAGTGATTTTAGCTATCAAATGTAAATCTCTTAACTGTTCATTGAGATCCATTTGTAAAGCCTTTTCATCAATGTACAACACAAAAGCTATCACCAATTCCTCCCTATCAGATGTTCAACTGTGGACTTGAACTTTGGATGCATCTCTTCATTTCATCTGTTAGGTTACTAAGATCTTCTCTTGAGCCATTAAAAAGTATTATTGTGTTATCCACATATATTTTATAATAAATAATTTTGTATGCAAATTGTGGATGAGTTTAGAAGAATTGTTGTTCTAGTTTATGTATAAATATTCCAACAAGCAGGTCTGCAAAGCTGCTATCCAAAGGATAGTATTGTATTGCATATAAAACTTGCCACTGAAGAGAATTACCTCAACTAACATGATGAGTTCACAAATTTCTGCACTTCATAGCTTCCTGCTCCCTGTACTTGATTAAGTTCTTTTGTGTTCATGGACGAATGTCTCTCCAGAGGATATTTTTGGGAGATATAATATATCAAAGAAGACAAATCTTGCAGTGTCCATCACTGTTAGACTCATAATCACACTTATAGTGAGAGTAATGAGTCAAATTTACAAAGAACTTGGCAGTAAGAGCCCACTTATCAGTATCATGTTACACCCCCTCGGACTTGGATGCATGCACTATTCAATTGGGAAGGGTGTCATAATGCCACTGTGTCCTCTTCGGAGGCAAGTTGGCCCATAACGGCTTAAATGGTCTTCGCTATCTAGGACACTGGCATTGGGACAGAGTTGATTTCTGCACTGGGCTCACATGTCCTATCGGGGACAGATCTGGGTATCTAGTGGGTCACAAGAGTACGTAAAAATCAAGCAGATCATTCACAGAGACACAGGCAATGTGTGGATGAGCACTGTTCTGGCATCATAATATGGTTGCATGAGAGGTAACACAAGGATGAAGAATGTCTGTGGCTTACTGTTGTCCCATCAGAGTTTCCTCAGCCGTTACTAGTCCTGCCTTGAAATTATACCTGATAGCTCGCCATACCATGACACAAGCAGTAGCTGCACTGTGCCTGTCCAAAAAAACGAGAAGAATGAGACCTCTCCCCAGGTCAATTCCATACTCGCCAACAATGGTCATCTGGGATACTGAAGAACCAAGATTCATCACTGAACACAATGCAATGCAATTTATCAACAGTCCTTGCCTCCCAGTCCTGGCACCACTCCAAATGCAGTTATTTTTGTTGTTGTGTTCATGGCAGCCGTAGCCTATGCACGGGACAATAATCCCCTAGTCCAGCTGCTGCCCGTCACTGGCCAGAGGTGTGGGATGACACGGAATGTTGCAGGGAGTCTGTTAGTTGTTCTTGAATAGCAGGCACAGATGTGAAGCGGTTGTGATGTGCTTGGTACACAATACTCCCTTTTGGTGGTTAGAAATGGCTGAACGGAATCTTGGCGAGTATGCCTGCCCTCACATTCTCAAGCAGTCCACCATCTGACCACTGCCACATCCGAATGCCCTGCAAATCTGGACACTGTACAAGGTGACCAGATGGCCAAATTGAGACAATGAGGTCACTTTGAAAACATTAGAACAAAACTAAACCACTGCAGAACATTAGCAAACACAAAGTTGTTGACTACCGAATTCAATGGCTTCTTCCTGGCAGAGCACAAGAGGAAAGGCATTAAGCATTCATCTAAGATATAAGTTTCACACTGAGGAAGAAACAACATGCACAACTAACAATAGTTTCAAGGACATTAGCACTAAACTTATATAAACTACAGCACCTCTCTGACCAAGGAAGTCCCTCAAACCACTCACTGAAATCTTGAACTGATTTTACAGATTCATCACTGTAAAATATTTGCTATCAGATTATAAATCAGTGTATTTGCTGACATTCTGAATTACACAGTAATCTTACCCCTACAACAGTGTGTCCAAGTTAGTAAACTCAAGCTACGAATCATTCACACACTCAGAAGTCACCCCCCCCCCCCTTTTCACTTACTTTCTGGTGAAGCAGTGCCTCTCACAACACAAATAATTTTCAAACAACAAATCAATACCTAATTAGTTTTGCTTCTGTACTGATAGCCATCATCACATATAATTACTGAAGTTTCATCAACTTAAAAAAAAAAAACCAACCTTTTTTTAAATCTTTAATATTCCTACGGCTCACTTGCAAAATTTACTTAAATCCCAACAGAGCACATAATCAAATTAAAATGTGAGAAAAAAAGTAGATGAACTGCCACCATAAGTGGTAAACTGTGGTTTATATATAAGCAAAACATCTTAGTGCCTACCAAAACTTACCATGGGGCAAAAAATTTTACAAATGTTAGTCCACGAGCGATACCATGTTCAAAATTTTCTCCTGAGAAGGATACAACTGGAGAAGAGTCTTGTACATCAGAACTCCTTGTTGCTTGGGAAGCATCTGAGCCAACCATCTTTGAAACAAATGCCTTCAGTTCCTCAATCGTTCTCGGTCCCTGATATTTATCCACCTTGAAAAGTAGAGAGCAGAATCACTAAAATGACAACATTTATGAAGAAAAATACTGCATGGCATTTTTCAAAAAATATATACTAAAAACTAGCTGCCCTAAAAAGCATAAACTCCATGTGACTTCTAAACTTCAACCAGCAGATCCCCAATACCATATTTTTTTTATTTTTAGTTTCCATGCAAATGTTTCTTAGTTTCAGTATCAGTAGATATTAAGTAAACTGTATGTTCTTCGCCGTGCTTCGAGGTATTTAACTATGAAGTAAACATTGTGAAAACTGTAACATTGATACTTAACATGAATTTTTGAAGTTCATGAGATGGCACGTGCTGGGTGGTTATAATTAAACTGACAAGTGTTCCAAGTGCTGCAAGTCTGTGTTGTAAACATTGAAGTACACTGAAACATTGTAGGTATGTTCATTAATAGGTGTAGTCACACTGTATGGCGAACAAATAATAGTTCCACTTTCTACCACCAGAATGTGAAATGTTTCCTGTTTTGACATCAGTATTCTGTTTTTCGCTTGACAATGTGTATTTCTTTTGTGAAGTGTTTGTTGATGTAAAGGGTTAAGAAAGTTGAAGTTTCCAGTACAAAACACAATGGCTATTGAGAAGTAAGACTAGGCACTGCTTGAAAAGTAGTTTTAGCAGAATGGAAGCAACAACAGTGCTGCACTGCATGAATATCATGAACAGACAGAGCTGTGAAGAGGGCCCATGTCAAAAAATGGGCTAAAAAATATGGTCAAGAACTCTGAAGAAAGAGGTTAATTAGTTGGTGCACCAGGAAGAGGGAAGCAACCCACTCCCTTGGCAGTTGTCGATGAAATTACTGTAGCTATAGCCAATCGTGCAGCACATATCTCAAATTTTGCAACCAGTGCTCCAGCTGTGTCACAGGAGAGCTCTCCCCCCGGTTAACAAAAAGATTTTGCAGTGCATTTTACACTGATATACACACAAGATTCAGAATGTGCACTAAATGAAGTCCCAAGACAAGCTACAACACAGTGCCTTTGGCCCTTAGTTTTTTGGCACACATGGATATAGATGATAAGTGGTCAGAGAATGTTCTTTGGATTGAGAGGCACATGTTACTTTGCATTGTGATGTGAACCCACAGAACTGTTGCACATGGAGTTCTACTCCACCACGTGTTGAGCAGGAACATCCAATAAGCTCAGCTTATGTAACTATGTGGTATGGTTTCACAAGCTGCATCATTCTTGGTCTTTCTTTAAGGAGACAACACCTCGCAGGCCCGTTAGGTGTACAGTGACGTCAGCATGTTATAAGAACGTCGTAGTGAAACACACGATTCCAGCTCTGCATGAACACAATTTTGTCTACACCACTATTTTCATCTTAAAGACTCTGTCTATCAGGAATGTATCCAGACTCTTCCTGATCTGAAATATGGCAATGTATCGCTCTGTTTACACTGGATATGCTGCGAAGCAACAGTTCAGTGTTACGGATGCAACATGTTGCTGGGACCATATCCGTTGTAGCTTGGGACCATATCTAAATAAATGAGCTAACCACTGTTATCATGTGTTTGATATTCCTCACTTTTTCCTGCACTGTGACTGCTTACAGAGCTATATTTTCACCTGGTGGCAGAAAGTGGAACTATTATCTTTTTCAGTATACTCCACGAGTGCACTGAATGATGAACATACCTATGATGCTCCAGCATCCTGCAATGTATAAAGCACACACTGCATCACTCTGAACACCACCAGTTTAATTATAACCACTCAGTTTGCAGCTGACTTCTGTAGCAACTAGTTGGTGAAATACAATGACATGGACAGCTAACACCTATCCCTGGCGCTGACTCGTGTAGAGGGACACAAAAATATGTAACTCTCCAGTAATCATACTGTGTATATGAAATCATATTACAAACTTGTAGAATAAGATTGCTGGCAGAGGAGTTGGGTGACAACACTAGTTCCATGCATTTCTAAAAGTGCAAAAGTGAGACATAGTGTAAGCATGTTGATACAGCCAAAACTGAAAATAATAAACATTACATGTCTACAGTGGCAACTATGTCAGACTATGTCATCATAGCTGAGAACATTATTGTGCGCTAAGTTATTGCAGTGATAAGAATAGAACCAAGTCATATTTCAGTTCCTTGATTGGTTTCATTAGGACAGAATATTGGGTATCATAGTCTAGTCTCTCATATTGATATGGCATGGCTCCAAATGGATAATTACAGTAGAGAGGTCGTTCAGAGTCTCTCTCTCTCTCTCTCTCTCTCTCTCTCTCTCTCTCTCTCTCTCTCACACACACACACACACACGTGTGTGTTTGTGCAGTTTTTATCGTGTCTATCTACCAGCGCTTTCTCGTTTGGTAAGTCACAGTATCTTTGGTTTTACATATATATATAAAACCAAAGATGCTGTGACTTACCAAATGAGAAAGCGCTGGTAGATAGACACGATAAAAAAAACGCACAAACACACACATAAATTTCAAGCTTTCACTACCCAAGGTTGCGTCATCAGGAAAGAGGGATGGGGAGGGAAAGACGAAAGGATGTGGGTTTTAAGGGAAAGGGCAAGGAGTCATTCCAATCCTGGGAGCAGAAAGACTTACCTTAGGGGGAGAAAAGGACAGGTATACACTCGCACACACACACATATCCATCCGCACATATACAGGCACAGGCAGACATGTCTGCCTGTGTCTGTATATGTGTGTGTGAGTGTGTGTGTGTGTGTGTGTGTGTGTGTGTGTGTGTGTGTGCGCGCGCGCGAGCGCAAGCAAGGGCGTGGGTGCTAGCGCGAGTGTATACCTGTCCTTTTTTCCACCTGAGGTAAGTCTTTCCGCTCCCGGGATTGGAATGGCTCCTTACCCTCTCCCTTAAAACCCAATTTCTTCCGTCTTTCCCTCTTTCCTGATGAAGCAACCTTGGGTTGTGAAAGCTTGAAATTTATGTGTGTGTTTGTGCGTTTTTTATTGTGTCTATCTACCAGCACTTTCTCGTTTGGTAAGTCACAGCATCTTTATATATAGACACATTATTTACTTATAATCTTTATTAGTCGTGTGAGCAAATAAGTCATTCACATATTTTTCATTCAAGATTTTTTATCTTCGATTTTGAGTATGGTTCCATATTTCTATCATATTTGTAAGGATCCCTTTTTCAAGGTTCTGCAAAATGACGAGGTTTCCATTGGAATTGTTGGGATGTGCTTTGAAAACACATACATGACACATAATTACCAAACAATTGCGGATAACACACATCTAAGAACAACAGACTTGAAAATGTGTCTATGGACATAAATGATATTACATGATGGTTAAATTTGAATTTCAACACACACCCTCAATTTTTTGACAGACAGTTGTAAATTAAAAAATCGAGTCTTAAGTATGTAGCTCTAGGACTGAAATCCAAGCCCTTCAACACATTTCTCATGCACTGGTGCAGGAAGAGCCTTCATTAGTACATCTGCCGTCACATTTTCTGTTGGCTAATATTCAAGTTTCAGCAGATACTTTTATAGAGCTTGACATATGAAGGGATGTTTTATATGAATGTGCTTTGTCTTTTAGTTAAAAAAAAATGGGTTATGTGCTAACTTTTCAGCTGACTGTCACTCAACACAATGATGTATGACAGTTTCCCTAACCCCTGCTCCTACATGAATGTAGACTGGTGAATTGCTTCTTTTGCTACTTTCATGAGGCTTATGTACTCAGCTTCAGCTGATGACTGAGCAACAGGTCTCTGCTTGCATGATCATCATAAACTGCTGGTCTATATAAGATGAAGTTGGGGCCTGTATACGATTTCCATCAGCATCAGAATTCCCCCAGTCAGCATCTGTGAAACTGAAGACTCCTCTCTTATCCTTGGTGTAGGTCAGTTTGTGTCTACAGCTGTTTTCAGTTATTGAAGGATTTGCTTAGCCACTTGCCAGTGAATAAAATTAAGGATGTTATTGTACTGGCTTAGCTTACTGACTGCATAGCATGTCGAGCCAAGCACCAATGGCAATGTACATCAATGCTCCAATCTTTTCTCTGAAAGAATAATGAGAGCCACCTTCTGTATTTGTAGCTTTTGAATACAACTTGCTTCCAAATACCAATGGCGTCTGAATTGGTGTAGGACTTCTCTGATACAGTCACTTTTACTTGATGTAATTTTGTCAACAGACTGATTTACCTTGATACCCAGATAGCACCTTATGGCAGCAATATCCTCAACATCAAATCTCGCAGATAACTAATCCTTGATTTGTTTTTTCCTTTCTCAGTCTGCTGAAGTAATTATGTCATCTACATAAATGAGTAGGAAGACTGGACGATTCCCTACATTTTCTACGGACACACATGATCTCATTTTTGGGGCGTTGCAATCCAACTGATATTAGGGTTGCATTCAACTTGCCACTCTACTGCCAACCAGCTTGGTGCATCCTATAAATGGCCTTTATAAGTTCCCATGCTTTATCACTGGGTTTCATTGTTGGGGGCGTGTCACTTGCCTTCTTGATCACATAGTTATATTTTCCACATTTTTCATTTTTTTGTGAAAATACAACCGGTGAATCCAGCTGTCCAGTGGATTTTTCTGTGCCAGTTCCACCACTGAGAAATGCAGTCACGAGTAAACTAAATGATTCGATTCTGGCAAATGGAGAAATTGTTTCCACAAAGTCAACTCTAGGCCATTGATTGAATATTTATGCAACTATTCTTGCTTTTGTTCTCAGCAAAAATCCAACACTTTTGTATTTATTCCTCAAAAACAGTCCTACAATCAATTACCCTTTCATTTGTTGGTCTCTCCACAATGTCACAGGTATCATTTTTCACTAGTGACTATTTCATCATATATGGCTTCACATCACTCAATGAGCTCTACTATGTAATGCATCATTGACACTGAAATTTGTTGCATCTGCAATGAAGTTAATGTCGTGAACTGAAACGTCTGGTGCGTACACCTGACACATACTGTTTCTTTATTTTATTTATCTTTACTCATCCAATGATCATCTCAGTATGATGTAAGATTTGTTAAGGAATCAATGGGTCAAAGTATACAACACACAACATACATAACATGCTTTATGAGGATACGGCAGGTGGTCAGCCCTGGCCTTGATTAAGGAAACATCCCGGAATTTGTCTTAGTGATACAGGAAAAACCACATAAGGTTGGCCAAACTCCACTCTCCCTCATATGAGGTCAGTGTGTTAATAGCTGCATTGTCTTATTTGGTACATTCACATTGCAAAATGTCCCTTGATTTACACACAGTTTGTTGCAGGTAACTTGTAATACATAACACAGCTGTATTCATCATTGCTGCACACATTTCCATTTCTTTCGCAAAGTTTATTTTCTTGAGGAGTTGTGACAGCTGAAGAACTATTATCTATATGACATAACACATCACTGTTGAGGATGAATTCTTTGCCTGTGATGACTGGAAGAATTGCAGATTATTCAACGATGGCTCTGATTCAATGTTTGTATCATCACTGTAATCTCCTCCTACAGAATTCATGATGATGGCCACTCTATGGTGATGATCTGGTCCACATTAAGTTTGTTTGGGCTCAATCCTGTCATGATCAAGGCACCTCACATCTCCTGACACTGTAGTGCTTAGAGAATTTCCGTGTAAATTCTAGAACCACTCGGCCTTCTACCATTTTGAACACACGATATTTTAAACACAAGTGTGAGAGAGCCTATCTACTGTGTGTCGCCTGTCTGTGTGTGCAAGTCTGAAGCCTGTAGTAAGAAGACTGTAGACATGGTGGTCTTAACAGCACTGAAAAGTGTTTGCCGGTTGCGTCATGCAAGTTTAATGAAATAACACAGCAGACTCACGGAACTTCTGTGTTATTCCATGCTGTTTTATAATTTTGATTATTATAGTGAAAAAAAAAAAACTGTTGGAATATTGTTAATTTATGTTTGTCTTTGACTCGGAGAGGATAAGATGTGTATTCAGATTCAGGATGAGAATGAGCTCGGTTTTTAAGCCAACTTTCTCTTACGTGTAAATAAATTTTGTTTCTAACCTTTGGATATGCAAGGAGACTTACTTGACAGTGTTTGTTTATGTGGAGAATGAGATTTGTAACAGTTTGATGTTTAAATATACATCGTTAAATGAAACAAAAGAAACTGCGTATGTCTGCTTATTTTTAAAGTAGAAAGAGTCTTGAGAGATTCCTGTTCCTAGCAATTATACTCCAGAGAAGAAGAGAAAAGGAGGTTGCAGCAGTTGACTGACAAACTCAAGTAAGTCATATCGTTAAAGAAGTGGGAGTTTACACACATACTTCACCACTTTAATTCGTCCTAAGCGTTAGAACTTGGCGACCTGTGTGAAAGGACAGAAGAAAACAGGAATTCTGAGAAAAAAATGAGATAAGAAGATATTGTGTGTTGCCATAGCAACCGAGTATAACAAGGCAAGAGAACCATTATGAGAAACTGGACTAAGACTAAAAATCAAATGGGGAAAATTAGTAAATGCAACAAAAGGGAAGACATAAGAAAGTCATAACGTCAAAAGAAAAGAGAGAAGATCTCAACTTATTAGACTAAGAACAAATACGCCACGAGCAATTTGACTAAGAATATCCAGTGTGGGGAGTAGACTGCTCTCACACACATCACTAGGCCGCAGACATGGAAGAAAACATCCGACACCGCCGGCACCAGTTGCTGTTCATTGGTGCTGACCTGCTTCCACATCCGCTCACCAATGTTGGTGCGGAAACCTACATCCGATGCCACCGGCACCAGTTGCTGCTCACTGGTGCTGATTCCACATCCGCTTGCTGATGGAGCCTAAACCCTACACTGGGTGAGCATAAAACAGTACTTTATTTTTCGAGTGTAAAGTTGGATAAACTGTTGAGTGAGTTGTATTAGTGTAGTTGTTATACTTAGAGTGAAGTTTTTGAATGCTTTCTAGATCTAAAGCTCCTAAGAATATGGATAACATACGGCAAATGGAAGAAACTCAAGAAACTATGGCTATGAGAGTCAGTAGAGAAATGCCAGACTGAACCGAGTTATTAAATTTAATTAAAGCACAAAGTGCAGCTTCAAATGCTCAAATGGCTTCTTTACGAAAGGAACTAAGTGCTCACAGTACAACTTTAAATGATAAATCAGATGCTCAGAGTACAATTTTAAATGCTAAATTGGACGTTCAGAATGAAACTTTAGAATTGTTAAGTGCCAAGGTAGATTTGAAGATTGAATTTGACACTTTAAATACTAAAGTAGAGAACTTTAAGATAGATTTAAAGAATGAATTGACTAATTCCCTGCACATTCACTGACCTTAGTAGTAAACAAAGATAATTTCCATGAGTTATCAAAAAAAGTTAGAGTTTGAGATTGAGGGCAGATGCAATAATGTAGAATCAGAAATCAATGAAAAATTAGGATCTTTCGAAAATGTGTGCAATGTTAAATTTAATGCTGTAAAGAAGGGACTGAGTACTTTAAAAGAAAGTGTAGATAAGCAGTGTGTGTTAATGCCTGTCATTCAACTGCAAATTACAGGTGTAAGTACACGAGTGGATAATGTAGAAAGAAGCTTTAAAGAGAAAATAGCAAACTCTGATATAAATGTAAGTAGTTTGGAAGAACAAGTCGAAGAAATTATAGAAAGAAGAGTTACCGAGAGAATAACACCTGGAACGTATCACCTACTGTTTCTTCAGAACTTTCAGATACCTGAAAGGTTACAGATGACTTGTGGAAAGAATTCAAACTTATCCAGGACAAAGTGTAAAAGCTGACAACTTCACCTAATGTTGTATTAACTAGTGAAGTAGTCACCGATTTGCAATGGGGAGCAAATTCAGGATTATTGAGACAATTCCCTGTATTCAAGCCCGATGGAGATGTGCACCCGACACATTGCTTGAAAAGGTTTAATGAAGCTTTGCCAAAATACTGGAAAGACTCTAAAAGGATTGAATTTACAATGGGTTACCTTCTAGGAGAAGCCTACGAGTGGGGCACAGTAAATATTGAGAACTTTTCCTCTTTGATAGATTTTCAAAAGAAATTTAAGGAGAAGTATTGATCCGCAAGTGCCCAGGAGAAGTTAATATCAGGTTTGTGGGACCCAAAATATTACAATAACACTTGGGGTACCATGAGTAAATATTCTGACTGGCATCTAACACGTGCGAAGTATTTAGATAAGCTGATGGAGGAAGAAGGGTTGGTTCTAATTTTAATTAGACGATTACCCATCAATGCAAGAAAAGACATCTTGTGTAGTGGCTGGAAAATGGTTGAAGAATTGTTATCCTTCGTCGTCGCCCTAGACGCCCTAAGTAAAGACCGTAATGAAACTTTACATCAAGGGGAAAATTCGAATTAGAAAAGAAGTATGGAAATAATTTCAAAAAGCATGAAGTCAACAAAGCGAAAATACACCAGTATAATAAGCAGAACTGCAATGACTATTATCAAAAGAATAATTCACCTTCGACTCTTGGTCCAGTAACTTGGCAGGAATTTGTACCAAGTAATTCTGGAATCCAGAATGGTCGTGTAATATCTCGATTAGGTAACCAAACAGTAGTTACTAATAATGAGGAAAACATGGTGCGATCTGGATCCAGGGCCAGGGCCCAGGTCACAGAGATACACTAGGAGGCCTGGTTCATGATAAATATGTTAATTTCACGCACAAAAGACCTACAAAAGAATGGCTACTACTACTACAAGGGCACAACTTAGTTATCAGTAATCCACAACCAATAATAGCAAGGACCGTGAAGACTGCTGAAGTTAACATATTTATAGACTCAGAGAGTGAAGTATCACTCATATCTAGCACATTCTTTAATTAACTACAGACTAAACAATACTTACCGCTGTTACCAGTAACTGGAGTTTACAAAGTTGGTATAACAGGAACAAAAAGTAAAGTTGTGAAACAAGAAACTCAAGAGAACTGTAGCTTTTGAAATATTTTATTATGTCAAACACTGTTAATAGTAGAGAATATAAACAGAAATGTACTGAATGATTTAGATTGGCTATTAGAATTTAAAGTTATTTTAAATTTTGAGGAAAATCTTGTACGTTTTGGAAAAGGAGACAATAGATACTGGATAACACTTGTGACAGACAGCTACATTGATATACAAACAACTATCAATGTCTGCTATTAACAGCTACAGCACAATTGTCACCAGAGGTCGATAGTGTACATCATGTATCACAATGAGCTGACATACAAGACAAAGTAAATGACTCTATAATATTAACCAGTGAACAAAAACAAGATTTATATAAAATTCTAATGGAATATGAAGTATTATTTTCCGATCATCCACGTAATATCAGCAACTATGTATGTAAGTTTAAAATCAAAGATGACTCTCCATTCTTCTGTAAGCTGTATCCAATACTGGTAAGTTTGAAAGAAGCAGTTAGGGAGAAAATCAACAAAATGATTGATAACAATATAATACAATGAAGTTCCAGCGTCATGAATAGCCCTTTGGTCATGGTGAAAAAAGCTACAGGTGGGGTTGATTAGTGTTAGACATGTGGACATTGAATAAGCATATAGACGCAGAAAGAGACAGACCCATTAGCACGATGGACCTGACTGCGGGATATTGGCAAATTAGGTTGCATCCAGAATCAAAAAAGTATACAGCATTCTTATTTGATGGTAAATCATATCATGTCAATGTATGGCCTGCCTTTTGGACTTAATACTTCTGTATCCGTATTTATGTGTGCGCTGAATGAAGCGTTTGGGAGAGATTTATTGAAAGATTTAATAATATATGTAGATGATATCCTCATAATATCAGCTTCTTGGGAAGAACATTATCTAACTTTGAGTAAGACTCTTAAAAGATTTAAAGAGAAAGGTATTACAGTGAAGCTATCTACATCATATTTTGCATGTCAAGAGCTTAAGTTTTTAGGTCATATTGTAGGGGTACAGGGAATTAGACCAGACCGTGAACACATCAAGGCAATTAAACATTTTGCACATCCTAGAAATGTAAGACAGTTGAAGGGATTTTTCGGAATGGCCAGATACTATCGACGGTACATAAGAGGTCAAGAACTGAATGATCCAAAAATTTTACATTTATTAAGGAAGGGTGTGCCGTGGAATTGGAATCATGGGGCAAATGACGTGTTTGAAAACATCAAAAGGGCGCTTGTTGAATCACCCATATTACATCATCTGGTTATGGGCAAACCGTTTAAAATTTCGGAATACGGTATTGCTGCAGAACTTTTTCAAAGAGAGTGGGATCTAAACAATGTAGCACACCGAACCATAGCTTTTGCTAGCCGTAGTCTAACTAAGCATGAATTAAATTATATAGAACTATTGGCAATTGTATGGAGTATTCAGAAATTTCAAACACTAATATGGGGATCAGAAATCCATGTTTGTACTGATCATTAAGCTCTATCCTTTCTAAGGAGTAGTCATCTGTTGCACAGTAGGTTAATGTGATGGATGCTGTTCCTACAGCAATATGATATTACGATACAATATGTAAAAGGTTCCGAGAATATTGTATCGGATGCTCAGCTGCTCCCAGCCAGTGACAATGCGTGACATCTCAGTAAACATATCATTTCATCTACTGAGACAAAAATGGGATTTTTCCTTTCTTTTAGTAATAATTCCCTGGCACATTTAAAATTCCCTGAGTTCGAGAACTTATGGCAACCTGGGTACCATGAATTTCTCCTTAAATTAACAATACTTGAGTATAATTATGTGCAGTGATGTATGAAATATATGTCTGTCTTATAATTCAAAAACTTCCTCACACCAGTTTTGATAATATTCGTACATAATAATAATAATAATAATAATAACAATAACAAAAATGAAGAAAAGGGAACTTCCCAGTGTTGGAAGGGCATTGTGATGCATGTCAGGCTTACTTCACTTTGCCATAACATGTATTATAAAAATTATTACACATGCAATTTGCAGTGCCATTTGTGACGCTATTGTGCATACAAAGAGATACACCACCATGCCTTCCAAAAGAGTGCTGTTTCTACTGTGTAACACAGTGCTTAACTCATTTTAGTCAAAATCTGACTTATACCATTATGCCAGAAACTGTGTGTGTGTGTGTGTGTGTGTGTGTGTGTGTGTGTGTGTGTGTGTGTGTGTGAGAGTTTACAGTTTTGTCATTGTCAATTGCCACATTAACATTTATGCAAGCCCTGTAAATATTTACGCTTTTCATTGCGCATGAAAATTACTTCTGTGCAATAAAAACTCTACATATCTCCTGTAAATTAAATATTTGCTACTAGAAAGGTCATACGTCTGTACACCCTTACAAAACTGACTAATTAAAGAGAACAAGCATGTCACATGAACCCTACTACTGACATTCTCAATCAGAATCAGTTTTTACAACACAAATTGTTTGTACAAGTAACACCCAATGTCTCGTTGCTGGGTATGTTAATATTCATAGGTCAGATAATTTTGATCTCCCATTCCAACCCTTGGGATGGAAAATGCTTCTCCAACAAACACCCAGCCTCTACTATCCACTTCATCTCTATCTCTTTACCTCTCCATATTTTTCAGCAGCCTTACCACCTTTTCTTTCTATGTGATATTCCTTCCTCTCACTCCAAAACTTAATCATTTTTTCTCTTCCTCCAAAATTTTGACTCTTCATCACCAACCCCCCACCCCCCAAAAAAAAAAAAAAGCTTTCTCAATCCTTCTGTATTGTTTTATATTTCTGCCCTACAATTCATTTTGAGTTTATATGTTCATTTTGATGAATTGGTGACAGTGTTGGTACCTGTTTTTGTTAACATTTTTTATACCTTTCTTCAACTTACACGTTTCCTAATTCAATTTTGGTTAACTCCAACATCTTCTTACCTTAGTGTTACCTCTTACTTCTAATCTTTCACTTTCTTCTATGAAGAAACTGCATTAAAAATCTGAAAGCTAGAGACCCATATATATTTTTCTGTTTCTATAAATATCAGACTTTATATAATTGCTCTTTTATCAGCTGCTGGCGCATAATGGTGATTTGCCTTATATGTTGAAATAGGTCATTGTTTTCAAAATGAGGAAAATGGTTTAACTTATGAAAAACTAAAATGCACACTACTAATATTTACTAATAACATCAGAACCTACCTTCTTTCCATCCTCAATCCATAGTAAGGTTGGATACCCTTTGATCTCAAAATCATTGCACACAGATCTATGGGCTGTACAGTCAATTTTCGAAATTACAACAGATGTGTCATGTTCCAAAGACTTGGCAAGTTCCTCCCACGTCGGAGCTAATTTCTGGGTAAAAATGAAACCATATAGTTCACAGTTATACTAGCATTTTTTTAAAAATTTGAAACAACATTAACTTATTTTTGGGCTGCACCCAATAGTAAAATAATTGGCATCACAAATGTTCACGTTGTGGTATTATGATAATTTTTAACAACAAAAGGCAAAATGGAGTGTTTTACAAGATGTCGAGATTTTGTGACCACATTTCTCTAGTATTAAAGCGTTCTCCCCTGAACACTTTTGTGCTTCCACAGTTATAGTTATGGAATAAATAGAGCATGTCCTCAAAGAAATATATGAAGAAAAGATATAAGTAACAGCCACATACTAAGTAGCTAAATTACATAATACTTTCAGGTCCAACACGTTAACTCAAAACATAAAAAGATATGTCACAAAATGGGTTAAAAAAAATAAAATATTTGGTTGGTATATACTACACTGAAGTATGGAAAGTATATTTCGACAAAGAGATTTTTGTGTGGCAAATTAGATAAAAAATAAATGTACTTTGACTCATCTCTTAGAAATTTATTATCACTGCAATAACACATTACAGGTAATGTCATTAAAGAATTAGCAATACACATTGCAAGTAAAACTAGAAATTAGTAATTAGTATCAAAAGCAAACCACGAGTTGCATGACAAATATGTAGGGACACAATCTATACCAACTAGTAACCAAATTACTCTCAATCATCAAATATGCGTTTTCATACAAATGTAAATGGAAATTTGGACACTGTAAATCATAACTGCTGCAGTTGCTTTATGGCAATTATATGTCAAAAACAACAGAATCATACAAATAAGTGTGCATTACAATCAGAGTGTGCATTTTATATGCCAGATGAATACGTGAAAGTGTTAAGTATAAATTAAAATAAAATAAATGGTTTTGTGGCTAAGCAGGTATGAGTGAAACTACAAATAAAAAGTTGTCTGATTCAGATGTTGGCCAGCCTCAGCAATTTTGCTGTTGCTTATATCCCCAGGAATGGAACATTCTGTTGCAGCACCACTATGAACAGAAAGCTGCCTTTAAAGCAGGAGTATTCAGGGTACCAAAAGGCTGACACTAACTGTTTACAGAAGAATACAAACATTGGTAGAAGCTGATCTCTGGAAAGATCAGTTTGGGTTCCATATAAGTGCAGGAACATACGAGGCAGTGCTGACGCTTAAGATTAGTTGAAAGGTAAACCTGCATTTACAATTTTAGAGAAAGCTTTTGATAATATTGAGTGAATCACACTCTGAAATTCTGAAGGTAATAGGGACAAAATATAGACAACTAAAGATTATCTACGGCCTGCTGAGAAAAAAAAACTATAGTTTTAAGGGTGTAATGACACATCAGGGAAGCAATGGTTGAGCAGCGAGTGGGACAGGATTGCGGCATGTTCCAGTATTATTCAATCTGATTCAATCTGTATGTACATTGAGCAAGTAGTAAAGGAGACAAAGGATTAATTTGGTAGAAAAATTCTGACAGAATTATAATGTTATCAGTAAACCACAGTGATAAACAACTTGCAAGAGCAGTTGAACAGAATGGCTAGTGATTTGAAAGAAGGTTACAAAATGAATATCAAGAAAACTGAAACAACACTATTGGAATGCACTCTAATTATATCGAACAATTCTGAAGGAATTAGATCACGAATTGAGACACTAAAAGCAATAGACAAGTTTTGCTATTTGGGCAGCAAAACAACTGACAAAACAAACATCAAATACAAAGTTAAGTGTTAGGAAGTATTTTCTGAAGATATTTATCTGGAATGTTGCCCTATGTGGAAGTGAAACACACGTGATAAACGGTTTAGAAAAGAAGATAATGTAAGCTTTTGAAATAAGGTGTTGCATACAAATGTCGAAGTTTAGATGGGATAAGCAATATGTGGTGCTGAATAAAATCGGGGGAAGGGGGAGGGATTTGTAGCACAACTTGACTTAAAAAAAAAAAAAATTAAAAAAAATAAAATAAATAAATGAGGGACTGGTTGATAGGAAATATCCTACAGCAGCTGATCCAGTTCAAGTGCTCATCTGTGGGCAGCTGCAGATACACAAGCACGGGTGGCCAAACAGCTGATGTGTGGGCAGTCAGGCAACTGGGTCATATCATAGACAAATGTATTGCAACAGTTGAGTGCATGTGGGCGAGGGTGGCCAAGTAACTTGCACATGTGCATAGACATAATACAGGCATCAGGGGCTATACTAGCTGCATCTGCCTGAAGACGAGCTAAAAAGTGCCCGCAGACTATGGGGCAACATTGGAGAAGCTAGTCCTAAGGCATCATAGAATCATCAATTTGATAATTGAAGAAAGTGTGGATGGTAAAAACTGAATAAAGGGAGGTCAAGTCTTGAATACACAGGTTCAAATGGATGAAAGGTGGTGTAGTATAGTGTAACATACAACTCTGTTAAAGTGATGTGTTGCATAAGGTATTTAGGATTTACGAATTACAAGTGTCGATTACTGAAATGCTTTTATTTAATGTCACTTGAAGCTGGACATGCATGCTGAACTTTGAATTTTTTCTGTATGCACATGCTGACTGGATGGTAAGGGAGACTGTGTTGCTACTAGATGGGGCAACAGTGGCTTGCATTTGCCCATACTTGCTGCTCTTCATGTTTCCTCCAAGCCTCAGAGTTGCACCAGCCTTCACAGAATATAATGTCCATGACATTGCACAAGAAAGTCACAGAAAAAAAAAAGAGGATGAGATTAGGGCTGCTATGTATTTTAACTGGGTTCATTGCAAATGATGTTGAAATGTACTTGTCAAGCAGATTGAGATCAGTTTGAAGGATTTCCTGTGTGGAAAAAGCTGTTATGTTATATGTGGTTTCTAAGAAGAAAATTCTTTCATTTACTAGTGTGCAGACCTCTTGTCAGGTTTTTAGTGCATGTCAAAAGGAGAAGCAAAACAATATGCGGCACACACAGTATAACTCAATGCCGATTTGGAGAGGATGGGAGGGCGGACGGGGAGGAGGTGCGAGTGAGAGTGAGAGTGAAAGAGAGAGAGAGAGAGAGAGAGAGAGAGAGAGAGAGAGAGAGAGAGATTTTATTCTTTTTATAAATTTCTTTTCTAAGTTTACACACGGACAACGAAAAGAAGGCATTTTGGCATTAGCAGTCTACCCGACTACTAACATACTGCACTACTCCACAAAACACATCACAGAGATAATCTAGGAAACATTTCAGTAGTTACAAAGAGATGAAGAGGCTCACACAGCGTAAACTAGCACAAACAGCTGAATCAAACCAGTCATCGGACTGAAGACCCCAACAATGTAACATTCAAGGTACAGTAGGAGCACTGTGAGAATTACCTTTGTTTGCAGGTTGCACTAGATATTTGATGTGGATCACGCAACTTTTATTGGGAATGATTAATATGCCAATGATTTCGCCAACTGTTGTACAGGCTGGAAGTACAAGTCAAGAATGGAGATGAAAAAGCAAAATTTCTACTAGGTAAGTCCCTCGCCGATATACACTGCAACACTGCACAGATGAGACATATCATCATAGACTAACAGTAAATTTTGAAGATCCTTGTGTGTCAAACAGTTGTGTCAGCATTCTTCTCTAAGTTTTGAATTAGTAATATACTTTTTGTGGAACTATACAATGACTGCCTAAAACCAAAAAGGATTGCAAAATGTTACAAAACTCCATTAAGAAGTCTGAAGTTGGGTCCCTAGAAGATTTTAAGTATTATATCCCTATATGGCTTATTACTGCAAGGATTGGTTTAGGAACATCGTTGTATGTTCTATTTCAGGGATGCAGAGAGTTTTAGGGCCTTAACTGGTGCAAATTTTCCTTGATAACACTAGTGCTCTGCTTACAGGGGGACCACATACCAATCTGCAAAGGTGTCCCATACAGCTCTCAATAATTATTGAGAAAATCGATTTTGTAGTTTTCTGAATGTCTTTAATACCCTAAGGCATTGTCACTTTTTTGACAGACAGCATGACCCTGTGGTAGAATACTTAACTGCAGGGAAGGGGCCTGGGTTCGATCTTGGGCGAGACATTCCTATGCAAAGGTGCATGATCTACAAGCACTTCTGTGAAACGCAAACTGCATGAAGATGGAAAAAAGTTGGTAGCGCTCAAGACTGGTAATTCTGTATCACAAGTTCACAACTCATTTAAGTCATTTTTTTCTTATTTGTGTTCATTTTAAATACCTATGTCATTTACATACAAAATTAGTCAAATACATGCTTATTAACAAGTATCTGTCATTTCTGCGAAAAAATGGGTCTTCTTATTTCTAATTACTTACTGCTAACAAAAATCCAGTTTTCATTGCAAATATTTTTTAATTGCCACAGACAAGTCTGACCTCAGCAGCCAGAGAGAGTCGTCGTGTGTGTGTGTGTGTGTGTGTGTGTGTGTGTGTGTGTTTCTGAAGAAGACCTTTTGGCTCAAAGCTTTCTTGTTTAGAAGTCTTTTATTGTGTCTGTCTATGACTTGTCAACTCCTGTGTATGGCGAATAGCTATCTATCTTTTTGACAATATAGTAATTATTCCATCCTGAATTTTCCAGTGTTTGAGATTGTTAGTAAAGGTTTTTTAAATTAGAAAAGAATAACATTATTTTTCCATCTTTATGACTCACGCTTTACGGAAATGCTCACAGAATGTGCATCGATTTTGCTTTACAATAGTAGAAATGTTCAGAAAATTTCAAAAATCGATTGATCCAAATGCCTTTTGGTCTCTCATTAGTACGAAATTTAGCCTGAAAGATTCAGTTGGAACAAATGGTCAACACTGCAGGCACCTCCGGCCATATTTGTGCACCTCCAGAGTACCAAAGCATTGTACTTTGGTGTCTAAGATTTGGTTTCTGGGGTACTCAACTGCGGGGTCATCAGTGCCCGTACAAAGTCCCAATTTTTACACAGTCCACTTTTTACACATTACAATCTAGCCACTGTCATGAATGATGATGATGAAGACAACACAAACACCCAGTCCCCAACATGACCTGAAATTGAACCCGGGACCCCGTGATATGGAGCCACTAGACCACAAGGGATAATAGGGCTATCAAATGCATTACACCAAAGGTTACCCACAGGAGATGACTTGTGTCCCAAATTTTTTGGGATATATGCACTGAAACCCATATGCACATTTATGGATGAGCATAAGCAGGTGACTTGCTGGTAGAACAGAAGGCAAGTACAGATATTGGTTGAATGCAGCAGCTGTACTGAATAGACAATTAACGGTCAGTATCTGTTAACAACACAACATAAATGCTACCAAAGAATAAATATAGATATGGTTCCCCTTATTCTTAGGCAGGCAAATGTACATATCATTGGGTTCATCTACACAAAAAAATAATCACCGAGCAGCACATTATCAATGCAGCCAAAGTGATGCATAAGGTAATAGTAACAGGAGTGCTACCAACAGAATACAACTGCTGACAATCAGAACCTATGACAATGTCTTATTTATAGCAGTCACCAAGCTTCACAGGCAGTGCTTAAATGCATCATCTCTGCCATGCTCAGTATCATACAGAGGGCTGAATGGTTAACTCACAATGCTTACTGAAACATGTGGATCCACCACAGTACTCACTGTCCTACTTTTTAGATTAATTTCCAATAGACACTGCCTCAACTATATCTTGATACTAGAAAATAACTCAAGAAGAGCAAGATATAGGTATTGCCTAAACAAATTTGCACAAAATTCCAGCTGAGGCACTGGTATGTGAAACATGGCAAAGCGACTGGAACTAGTCTGATAGTAGTTGGTTTGTCTATAAAATATTCACAAACATCTAGTACAGATTGAAGTTGCAACAAGTCTCATCCATTATCTTGGTCAATGAGTCAAAAATCCAAGACTGACAGTCAGAAGTAAGTCAAAGCCAAATGGTTCATTCTCCCAGATCAAACTGTATTCTGCTGTCCATTCTACAATCCACACTGATCAGAGACAATACAAAAATATTGATTAAACATAGTAGTTATAAAGACCCAGGTTTGTGGGAAATGGTGAATAGCATGATAGATGCCATTTGCTATTAACTGTACAGCAAATATTTCTGTAGGAATCAGGCAAGTTTGCAAAATAGGTTCCGAGCATGCAACACATACAGTGCAAGTGATAATGAAAGTGAAAGTTTGAGTGATGATGTAATTAGTAAAATGTTACTTGCAGCAACGCTGGAAGACTCAACAAATGGCAGTAGTGTGTCACCTTCTCCTGCATCACCAATTTCATCATGACCACTGCTAAGCCAATGGCCCGATCCGCTGCGTTGTCAACAGCCACTGGCAGCACAGCAGATGGCACCTGAATGCTAGGCAGTGGATCGCAAAACAATATTTTTAACTTGTTTTGACAATCTGTTGACTTGGAAAACACAAGTGGTGATGAGGGTGAAATATCCTAAGAAATTATTGTTTTCAGTGGAAACTGTGGGAATTACAGCAATTGGTAGTATATACAGACAGCATCAAATGATGTTTGTACTAACAAATGATACAGCCAATGCTATTAACACAAGGAGCAGATTCCAGCTAGCATGTGAGCTCATCTGATGTCACTCATGCTTACTTCCTCCTCTTGTTTTAATTTCATTTAGCAGTTAATTTGGTATTATCAATTCTCATTTTGTTTTCCTTGTTCCTTAGTAGTCTTAAAGTACCGTTAATTGTAAACTGGTTGATTAATGAAACAACTGCGATAGTGTAAACTTTTGAAAAAGTATACATAGTACAACCCTTTTAAAAAATACAATAATTTGTTTGATAATATAGTAATACACAAATAAAAAATTACATACATAAAGATATAAATAAATAAATACTTATGGATGCATTCACCTTTACAGTGATTTGCATACGTGAGAAGTTCGCAGCTATATTGTAGAGCAGAGTCCACATTCACCTATAGGGAGCTCCAAACCCAAGTCAGATCAGAGAAAGGCCTACAAAAGCACTGCTGAGTTCAGAGCCTTACCTAAATGAATGCTTGAAAGTAACAGTCTTTGGAATGAGAATTACTTTTTTTTAAGAAGCGATGCACATGGGAGATAACGCTAATGACAATTTTAGTTGGGCTCTTACAAATGCAGTGAACTGACACTACAAATCATTTGTCTATTCCTGAAACATGGAAGTTGCAGCTATGCTAACTTTAAAATCTTATTCCCTCTGCTGAACTTATTGTCAACGTTTTTTCAGATCACTTCTGCAGGAATGACACTGAATGAGATAAAGGTAACAAAGAAAACTCTACAGCAACCTTTCAAAACTACTAAAAAATGCAAGGAACACACAACACTGTCAAAGTCCAAAATATAATGAACTCTTACTTTGCCTGTGAAGGGGGCAACAAACTAAAGGAAACGCTACCTAAAATGCAAGGCGAAAAAAAAAAACTCAATAATATATCAGAGTTGGTAGGTAAACATAATCTGACAATGGAAACTCCAGGTTGGAATATCAACAACATTAGGAAAAGGATAGATTGCTACTCACTGTAAGGATGACCTGTTGAGTTGCAACAGACACAGCAAAAAGATTATTACACACTTTATCTTTCAGCCAAAGCCTTCCCCTGTAAAGAAAACACTTACACATTTACACAAGCAAGCACTCCTCATGCACATATGACCATACCACCATCAGCTCTGACCACAAACTACTTCTCTCATGACCACAGTTTGGCACAGACCATTCATCCTGCTGCACCGCTCGTTGGTAGTTGTACCATTATAAATGAATGCAGCAGAGATGGTATACGACATGGCCACTTTCACGGTTGGCCCAGCCATTGAGGGGGTAAAACAAGCCTGTGACAGGACTGCAATAGGAAATGCTGGGTGTGTAAATTGTGCAGATCTTGCACTTGGGTCTTCCACAGGGATATGTTCTCTGTGACAAGGGGTTGAGATTGGGAGTGGTATAGGGATGGCCTGGTATGTTGCGGAGGTAGAGTTGGTGACAGCACACGAAATTAGGAGGGGTGGGAAGGACCTTGAGTAGGATATCCCTCATTTCAGGGCATGATGATAGATAATCAAAGCCCTTACAAAGGATGAAGTTCATTTGTTCCAGTCTGGGATGGTACTGGATGACAAAGGGAAGGGGGCACTCTTTTCTGGCAGATCTTGGGCGTGATGGGAGCGTTGGGAATGTGTACGGAAATGGTGTGAAAAATTGTGCACGGACTAGAAAGTGGGGATAATGGTTGGTTGGTTTAAAAGAGGGGAGAAGGGACGAAACTGCTTTGTCAACGGTCCCTTGTTCTGAATAAAATAATGCCACAAGGGTGAGAATAAAACAAACGAGACTGACAACACAATACAGAGAGAAAGGAAAAACCACAAGAACGACAGATGGGCAACAAATACTTGAATGGATAAAAGGAGAGAAGAAAACCACAGAAACGCAAGAAACAGGTAGAAGAGATTAAAACGACAAAACAGATTACCATGGCTGGCTGAACATGAGAATAAAAAGAAGCCAACCACTCTGCAACACATTAAAACCTCCACACTAAAAGCACTAGGGTGGACGACACAGAGGGACAGGATATGCGCTACAACTTAGATCAAATGAGAAAAACCACCCTCATGAATAAAACGTAAAAGTAAATCAGCCAATGAGGCACTGTCAGATAAAATTAGTGCCCTGCGACGAAATCTTTGGTTACTGGACTCGTAACCAAAGATTTCGTCGCAGGGCAGTCAAAGTGGGACAATGCACCAGAATATGGGCCACTGTTAACCGGGCGCCACATCAACACTGAGGCAGGTCTTCATGGTGTAGGAGGTAACCATGGGTTACCCCAGTGTGGCCAATGCGGAGCTGGCAGAGAACCACAGAATCCCTGCGAGAGGCCCGCACGAGTACTGCCACACATTCGTAGTCCCCTTAATGGCACACAGTTTGTTGTGCATACGGAGACTATGCCATTCCATCACCCAAAGCCGAAAAACCAGGCGGCGTAAAAACGAACGCAGGTCAGTTATCAGAATGCTGATCTCCATAAGTAGTTTCCATGTAGCCTGTTTGCCCAGCCTGTCAGCAAGTTCGTTGCCTGGGATTCCGATGTGTCCTGGGGTCTACACAAACACCAGTGAATGACCAGATCGTTCCAGTGCAGATTGACTCCTGGATGGTCACAACCAAAGGATGACGAGGGTAGCAAAGGTCAATAGATTTTAGGCTGCTCAAGGAGTCAGTATACAGAAGAAATGACTCTCCAGGGCATGAACGCATATGCTCAAGAGCATGAGATATAGCACCCAGCACTGCAGTGAAAACACGGCAGCCATCACGCAAGGAATGCCACTCAATATGTCCTCCATGGGCATACGCGAAACCGACGTGACCATCAGCCATCGAGATGTCAGTATAACCCACTTCATGGCCTCAGTACATGTCAAGAGTCATTGAGAGGAAGTGACAGAGGAGAGCCGCAGGGTGAACTGAGTCCTTTGGGCCATGTGAAAGGTCTAGGCAAAGACATGGCCTAGATGTACACCATGGAGGTGTACGTGAATGGACCCTGAGTATAGATGGTAAAGGTAAGGCCTCCAGTTCAAATAGAAGGGAACGGACGTGAACTACAAAATTGTAAGCCCTGACCTGGGCCACCGATGCGGGAGGTGAACCACCATGGGTGGGGAAAAGGAGATGATAATTCAGATGCGCAGGGGAACTACGAACGTGTGCAACATAACTGGCGAAGAGTTGTGCACGCCTGACCTGCAATGGAGGGACTCCAGCCTCTGCCAGGGCGCTGGTCACCGGACTAGTCATAAGAGCTCCTGTCGCTAGTCGACCACCACAGTGGTGCACTGGGTCAAGTAAATGCAATGCTGAGGGCGCCATCGAACCATAAACCAGACTTCCATAGTCAAGGCAGGATTAAACAAGGGCTCTGTAGAGCTGCAGCAGCATAGAGCGATCTGCACCCCAGTTGATGTTGTTCAGGCAGCAGAGGGAATTGAGGTGCTGCCAGCACCTCAATCAGGTGTCGAAAACCAGCCCTAAAAATCGATGTGTCTCCACTACAGTGAGGGGATTGTCAGCAAGGTGAAGTTCTGGTTCCGCACGAACGGTACGATGCTGAAGAAGTGCATAACACATGACACTGTGGCTGAAAACTCAAAGCTGTGGGCAACAGCCCATGACTGCGCCTTGTGGATGGATCCCAGTAGGTACCGCTCAGCAACACCAGTACTGGTGTAGCAGTACGAAATGCACAAATCGTCTGCATACAGAGAGGGTGAGACAGACAGGCCTACAGCTGCTGCTAGACCATTAATGGCCACTAAAAATAGAGACACATTCAATACAGAGCCCTGTGGGACCCCATTCTTCTGGATATCGGAGAAACTATGGGAGGCACCAACTTGGACACGGAAAGTATGAAGCAACACTAAATTCTGGATAAAAATCGGGAGTGGGCCTCTGAGACCCCACTCACATCATGTGGCAAGGATATGATGTCGCCAGGTGGTGTCATACGTTTTTCGTAAATCAAAAAAGACGGCAAGAAGGTGTTGGCGCCTGGAAAAGGCTGTTCGGATAGCAGATTCGAGGGACACAAGATTATCAGTCGTAGAGTGAGCGAGGCAGAAACTGCCCTGGCATGGAGTCAGTAGGCCACGTGACTCCAGGACGCAACCCAACTGCTGACACACTATACGTTCCAGTAGCTTACAAAGAATGTTGGTGAGGCTGATGGGCTAATAGCTGTCCACATCAAGCAGGTTTTTTCAGGGTTTGAGCACTGGTATGATGGTGCTCTCCTGCCAGTGCAATGGAGAGACACCATCACACCAGATCTGGTTGAAGATCATGAGGAGATGTTGCTTGTACTCAGATGAGAGATGTTTAATCATCTGACTGTGGATCTGATCTGGCCCAGGAGCTCTGTGGGGCAATGTGAAAGGCAATGAGGAGCTCCCACTCTGTAAATAGAGTGTTGTAGGGTTCACTGTGGCGTATAGTGGACGAGAGGATTTTCCCCTGCATTCACTACTTGAGAGTGCAAAAGGCTGGGGGGTAATTCTCCAATGCAGAGGCACAAGCACAGTGCTTGGCAAAGTGCTCGGCAATCACGCTTGCATCAGTAGATAACACGCCATTTATGTAAACACCGGGAAAACTCGTTGGGGTCTGGTACCAGAAAACTCATTTGATTTTTGCCCAGACTTGGGAAGGTGACATGGCACCCAATTGTCGAGACGTATCTCTTCCAACACTCCTGTTTCCGTCGTTTTATAAACTGGCGAAAGCGGGCATGGAGCCGTTTAAAGGCTATGAGGTGCTCCAGGGAAGGGTGCCGCTTATGTCGCTGCAGAGCTCATTGACACTCCTTAATTGCCTCAGTGACTTCCAGCAACCACCAAGAGACTGTCTTTCGCCGCGGACACCCTAAAGAATGAGGGATTGTGTTTTCTTCTGCAGAAACAATCATTGTAGTTACCTGCTCAACCATCACATCGATGTTACCATATGGGGGAGATTCAACGGTGACAGCAGAGGTGAAGGCTTCCCAGTCGGCCTTGTTTAAAGCCCATCTGGGCAGGTGTCCGTCGGCCTGACACTGGGCCAATGACAGGAAGATGGGGAAATGGTGTGGGGGCACCTGTATTTAAGAGGCAGAGGTCAAGTTGTGACAGTAAATTTTGACATCTCTGCCTCGGCCAGTAATCATGGTGCCACCTCACAAGGGGTTATGATTGTTAAAATCTCCCAAAAGTAGGAAAGGTTTAGGGAGCTGATCAACCAGTGCAGCCAATGCATTCAGGGGTACTGCACCATCTGCAGGAAGATACATGTTGCAGACAGTTATTTCCTGCATCATCCTTATCCTGACAGCCACAGCTTCAAGAGGGTTTGAGGGGCAGAGATTCACTACATACTGAGTTCAGGACACAGAGACCACCTGACACTCTATTAGAGTCACTATGGTTCTTGTAATGTCCCCTATAGCCGTGGAGGGCAGGGGTCTGCATTTCCAGGAACCAAGTTTCTTGTAGGGCAATGCAGAAAGCAGGTGTAAAGCTTAACAGTTGCCATAGCTCAGCCAGGTGGTGAAAAAACTGCCGCAATTCCACTGCTGGATGACGTTATCGCGATGCTGGGAAGGCATGAGGCGCAAAAGGAGGCAGGTTATGTCTCAGGGTCACCTGCTGCCACCGATAGAGTATTTGTAGCCATTTCTATGGTGAATGAGGCAGTGAGATCCAGGTCTGTAGGGACACTAAGATCTCCACTGCATCCTCAGATGCAGAATTGATAGGGAGTGGTGGTGTTGGGGCCACCTGAGGGTCCTGTTTCTTAGCAGACTTCTTAGTTTGCTTGCTCTCTCGCTTCTCTTTACAAGCTTTCTGGGAAAATTTCTCCAAAGCAGCTTCAGGCATGGAGGAAGACCATAAAGCTCTTCAATCAGCAGTTTTTGGCTCCTTGAGCCACTGGCGAGTGCCCGCCATGGCATTAGCAGAGACCTTGGGATAGAGGGCTCCAAGTAACCCCTTCCACGTGAGAGGACCCGGCGGAGGATGTTGCTTCTCCAGCAGTGAGAAGGGACCAATGTCCCCTGCATTTTGCATTTGGGGGAGGGGCTTGCTCCCGAAATAGGTGCTTTGGGAGCCACAGAGGAAGATTTGCCCCTTACTATCAAGGGGGCAGATGTATTCTGGTGGCTCAGAGGGACCACTGTTCGTGGTACAGATTGAGGAACCATTGTCACTTGGGATGGCGATGGTGATGGTGATGTAGCTGCAGCATATGTCGGCAGCAACAAAATGGGGTGTAATCTTTGAAATTTATGTTTAGCCTCTGTGTAAGTCATCCGGTCCAGGGTCTTGTATTCCATGATTTTCTGCTCCTTTTGGTGTACTGGGCAGTCTGGCAAGCACGGGGAGTGGTGCTCTCCACAGTTGGTGCAAGTGGGAGGAGGCGCACATGGAGTGTCTGGGTGCAGTGGACATCCGCAGTCTCGACATGTGGCACTGGAAGTGCAGCAGGAAGACGTGCCCGAACTTCCAGCACTTAAAGGACCGCATAGGGGGAGGGACATATGATTTAAGGTCACAGCGGAAAAACCATCACCTTGATCTTTCAGGCAATGAATCACCCTCAAAGCCCAAGATGAAGGCACTGGTAGCAACCTTGTTGTCTTTGGCTCCCCTGTAAACGCGCCAGATGAAACGAAAACCCCGACATTCTAAAGTGGTGTGGAGCTCATTGTCAGACTGCAAGAGCAGATTGCGATGGAAAATGATCCCCTGGACCATGTTGAGGCTTTTGTGGGGAGTGACGGAAACACGAATATCACCCAGCTCGTCACAGGCGAGTAACGCTCGGGATCGGGCTGGGGATGCTGTCTGAATCAAGACCGCGCCGTTTCGCATCTTGGACAGCACTGTCACTTCTCCAAACTTATCCTCAAGGTGTTCAACGCAAAATAGAGGCTTCGTAGTTAGAAAGGAGTCCCCATCAGTTCGTCCTTAGACTAAAAATCGAGGCGAATATAGCTCTCTCCATTCTGTAGCCCTACTTTCCTCCCGTGGTGTAGCGAGGGAGGGAAACAATTTAGGGCAGGGGCGGGCAGCAATCCTGCACGTGTGTAGTGCACTTGCACGCATGGAGTTAGCAGCTGTTCTGTGTGCACACAGGGGCAAGCTGGCCACCCGCTTCTCTCCTCTCCCCACCATACTGTCTCCTTCCTCTGTAATGCGTTTGGTTTCCCAGCTTGCTTTAATGAATGAAGGATTAAGGTTAGTAGGAGTGCTTGAAAGAAATCATGATTTGAAAGAGTACCTATTAGCTACGGTACGTTTTATTTAATTATCACAAGTGGAGTTTACAATACATATAATGTCTGGAACAAAATTTCTGCATACAGACAAACGCAAACAGTTACGTAAATTTTCATCGCTGATGTTTGCTCTTAACTGAGACTTATTGATTTTCATAGCAAATAAAAAGCTCTCACAAACTTATGTCGAGCCAAACACTGACATTATCTTCGCGGCTTCACAATGGAGATGAGGAAACTTGCTGTGGAAAGTTGTGATAAAAGTCTATTACGTGTCTTGCCAAAAGGAACTTGTCTCTCAGACGAGAATTACACTGTAGATCTATTAATTCCATTTGCAAATTGGGATGAATATCATCTACAGAAACAGCAAATGTTCTCGAGACCCATTCAAAAGCTTGGTATAAATATGATATACCCCCAAATCGCTTGAGGAATTCCTCTTTTATTGCTCTAAGTACTTAAACATGTTCTTTGCAATTCTGTTCTCGCACAGTAGACAGAGTAGGGAAATGCACTGTGTTCCCTGACGAGAGCTGTCATTCCCACAGCTTGAGGTTGCTAGTGAAAGCTTGCACCTTTGTAGCCATTTCACAAATTAGCTGATTTTCTCCTTGCAAACTTGGGTTCAATGCATTCATGTGTCCAGTAATGTCCACTAAAAATGCAAGGTCGGCAACCCACTCTGGGTCTTTTAACTTTGTGTTGTACCTTCCTTTGTCCTTTAAAAACTGATTTATTGGTATTCTTAGCTCAAAAAATCTTTTGAGTACATTACCATGGCTAAGCCAGGGGACTTCATTGTGGTATGGTATGTCACCGTACTCTTTCCAAATTTCAGCTAAATATATGTGAAACTGTCTATGTGTAAGCCCGTTGGATCTCAAATAATTAACAGCCTGAATAATCACTTGCATGACATCCTCCAGTTTTGCTGCTTTTGCACTGAGTACTTCTTGGTGCAAAATACAGTGGATGCTGTACAATGATTCTTCTGTACGCTGTAGCTTTTTTATTAGTAATCCAACAAATCCCGTTTGTTCCCCTTTCATTGCAGGTGCTCCGTCTGTTGTCATTGACACCAAACATTCCCAGTTTAAGCCAGCTGAATCAACAGCTTCTTCAATGGCTTTTAAGATGTCCGCGCCGGTAGTCGTGCTTTTTAAAGATATCATATCTAAAAAATCCTCTGTTATGTGTAGAGCAGTGACCACGCCGTGGACATAAATCACTAATTGCACGGTGTGTGAAATATCTGTGGACTCATCAAGTGCGATGGAAAATGCAATAAACTCCTGCACTGCACTCCTTCATTGACGGTAAACATCACCTGTTCATGGTACTTACACGACGACTCACACTCCACCGAGAATGAATGATAGCTCGAAACTGATTTGCATTCAGTGGGAAAAATAAATCAGCAGCGTCATTGATGCACTCCTTTATAAAAAAAAAAGCGATAAAAATTCAAAACAGTGCTCCATAAAATGTTAAATCAGTTAGATGAGAGACATGACAAAAGAATGTCGCAGGTATCTCGTGACAGCAGCAACTTACGTCACATTCATCTAGTATCTTCTTAAGCTCAGTCAGTTTCCCCATCCGCTCAGAATCCGACAATAAATTGTACTCGTCCTTGTGAAATTTATTAAAATGGCGTTCAATACTAAACTTCCGATGGCCAGAGAGAATACTGCCACATATTAAACATTTCGAATTTTCACGTTTTTGGTCAAAGAAAAAATGATTTTCCCATTCCTTTTTAAAAGATAGCAAATCTCTCCACCTCTCCGTTTCCTCGATTCACTCCGCATTTTCCGGTTCTTGAAATACAATGTTCACTTTGTAGTGGTCGCTTCGCATCAACATCCGCAGTTTAGCCTGGTACTACACTGTCGCAACCTTCCGGCTGTCGCCACTGCCCTGGTCGATGATCGCACGCGAGCAGCACACGTGCAGCACTGTGTGCTCATGAGCCGCGTGCAACGTTTGCCCGCCCCTGATTTAGGGTATATCCTTCGGCACTGTATTTGATCTAGCCCTTCTTAGAGACTGCTGGTTCCGTACGGTCACCACCAAGAGATGACTTAGTCCGCTTCATTGCGGGTCATCTGCCCTGATGCCACCCACTCTCATCTGGGGCCTTCCCCATGGGCATCACCCAGCCACAGCAAAGGCCACCTGGCATGATGACCATTGCCAGGAGTCCTGATGTCCCAGGAAGACAGGCATCTACTGCTTGGCATACGAGGGGAGTTTACAGCTCAGGCATCAGCAGTGCAATCCCTGTGTTGTCAGGGGGCTACTACCAAATGGATATATGACGGCCCCACCACAACAGACTGGCTACTGTGCTGGATATTGGGTGCAGAGAAATCCAATATTGTCATGAGGGCAAAAGAGGACAGGAGACAATGGAAGGAGATGACATACCCCGGAAAGTTCCTCGCCCAAATAGTTGAATCACAGGTGGAGGTGCAAAGCCAAGTCAAGAGATTCAGGAGATCGAATCTAAGGGCATTATGGATAATTCGTGCACCATGTAGGCGTCCTTCCACATCTGGCCCGCACTACTGTAGAATTTTGAAAGTGGCAGGTCAAACCATAGAGGGGGACCTGAACTCATCGGAGCAAAAAGTGAGACTCTTTTTAGTCGCCTCTTACAACAGGCAGGAATATCTCTGGCCTATTCTAACCCCCGGACCCGCAGGTGGATGGGGATAGTGCATGTGTGTGAAGACCTTGGTGAGACTTCCAGCATACTGGGAAAGGGAGTTCTTGTCACTGCAAACATGGCATTCCCAGGTGGACAGGCTGTGTGGGAGGGATCTTTTTGGCGTAGAAAAGGATGTCATCTGTGAAAATGCAGCTACTGTTGGTGGTTGACATGTTTAATGTGGACAGAAGTGTGGATGGAGCCATCAGAGAGGAGGTGGTCAATGTCTCAGAAGGTGGCATGCTGGGTTGAGGAGGTTCAGATGAAGTGGATGGGATAGAGATGTTGACATTGTGAAGGAATGAGGTTAGTATGTCTTTGGCACTGAGCCCAGATCATGAGTATATCATCAATGAATCTGAACAAGATGGTGGGGTTTGGAATTTTAGGAGGCTAGAAAGATTTCTTCTAGGCGGCCCATATTTAGGTTGGCATAGGAAGGTGCCATGTGGGTGCCCATAGCTGTGCCTGGATTTGATCTTATACCTTCCCTTCAAAGGAAATGTAGCTGTGAGTTAGAATAAAGTTACTAAGGTTTATAAGGAATGAGATAATGGGTTTGGAGTCTGAAGGATGTTGGGACAGGAAGCGATCAATAGCGACAAGACCATGGGCATGAGGGATGTTGGCATCTAGGGATGTGCTTCTTTTTGTTTTGTTTTGTTTCAGGGTGCAAAAACAACTGGGGTCATACATGCTCATGTCAAAACTATAGAACACGAAGACAGAGAGGAATTTAAAAACGACTATACGTCAATCCCAAATGTTGTAGACTAAGGGAAGACAGCTAAAAACAGGGACATGGAGAAAAGACTACAAAAGATATCATATACAAATGAAGGTCCAAAACTAAAAATTAAATGGCCTTCGCCATGTTGCTTTGAAGAACAAAAAGTAAAATGCGGTTGACAGCCCGCGTGTCATTTGCTAAAATGGCCAATAACTCTAACTGCAAACCCAAGTGGGGATGTAAATGGTTAAAAAATGGACATCCCATCACGAAGTGGCGGACAGTTAAAACTTGGGCACAATGTGTACAAAGTGGTGGGGGACCACCACTTATCAAATGACAATGCCTAAAAAGGCAGTGCCCAATACGCAACATAGTTTAAATGACCTCCTCCTGGCGGGAGGGCCGAGAGGTGGTCATCCAAGCCGCTGGGAGGGGCTTAAGCCAGAGTTTATTCCCATGAAGGAAGGACCAATGGTGATGCCAAAGGTACACCACCTCCTGACAGATGGCAACACAGAGATCATTGGAGGGAATATAGAAACTAGTGGGCCGAGGTACGAGGACTGCACCCTGGGCAGCAGCGTCTGTAGTCTCGTTTCCTGGCAGATCAATATGACCAGAAACCCATATAAACATCACTGAACCGTATCATCTTCATCTTTGCCTAGGTGTGGTGTGTCGTCTTCCGGAACCTTGGCTTTGCTCTGCCACAATTGGTCCGTTTGCTTTTAAATTTCGGAGGGCGCTGCATTCTGTGGGGAGACCTGCTAACAACGAGAGTATTGAGTGCTGCTGCCGGAGTGAGACGGGGAGTTTAGTTTCCGGTTGGGTGGCAACGCAATGTTGCAGAAAAGGTGGTATAACTTCCTGTGAATGCACGTGATTGCTACGAGCGTGTGTACTCAGGACGGCGGCAGTCGTTCTGGACGGGCTGTCTGATAAGGAAGCTCGGCGTGGCAACTGTTGATGCGACATGTCCGCGTTGCTATGGCAGAACTGGGGCGATTGACATAACTTGAGTTGATGCTGGTTGCAACCTGTCGCCAAAAGCTTGTCTGCCTTCTGGACTAATGGTGAGAATTTCTTGACTTGATGTGTCGCACTCAAATTCTGCCCGTGTCGTCGGGTGTGTTTTGCTCTAAGGTGGTGTGCCATGGAGTTTCACAATTTTAGTAGGCTCAGGCGTGCCCAAAATCCCGATTCAATGATCTGCTGTTATATTGTCAAGTGCAACTATCACTAGAAAAGAGTGTTAACTCTCTGTGCCTTAATAACTGAATCTAAAATATAATCTGTGGTTGAAATTTTATTCTGACCCAAGTGCAATAACGATCTTGTATTTTACAATTTGTTGAATGGTATTATTATTTAGTACTGGCCGTCACATTTACTAAGTCGAAGATTTACGAAGGCCAGTTGGCGTCATTAACAGTTCCTGCCTAGATAGGCGTTATATTTTGAACCATGTGTTTCAATGTTTAGTAATTTTTATTTTATGTGTTATAGAGAGTTGCTGTCATGCCCTATGTGGACGATTCGCCACGTTGGTGAAGTTTCTAGTTGTTCTGCTGGTCTGTGCCATATTGCTAAAGCAGGCAGTCCTAGCACAGCCGACTGTAAATTTTTCCTAGTGGTGAGGAGCACGGGCTGGTTTTAAGTGCTAACTTACTAACTTCAACCATTCTCAAAAAGTAAATTAACTGTTGGTTTTGCATTCTTGTAGCATTATCAAAACAGCATTTGTGGTTATATTTGATTGGCTCTTCTGGCTGAATGATTAAAGTCATTCCTTTCAGTAACTTATTGTGTTGGCCAATAATTAATCAAAAGTGTTGGGTCCTTCAGACTGTGATTATCTCCTTATGTTGAATCTTAAGGTCGTCATTCTGACATTACAGTAGTGAATGTTCAGCGGCCCTTCAGGCCTGGAGTTTAAAATTTTTTTTATTGTGTTTTGTACACACGGGGGAGAGGTTACAGCTTGCACTGGTACTAATATAGTCATACTGTTATTTTGCTGTTGTATTTAAAATCTTTAGTGTGCGTACTGTTGGCGGTGTATCTTGTTTCAGTATGGACGCTCCAGCAGTTAGAAACGTCATTGGTGTGACAAGTCTCAGGAAACCATGCCTGCAGTATGAGCTGGCTATAAGAGGACAAGACATAGAAGGGACTGTGGCGGAACTTTGCCAGTGCCTACATGCCGCCTTGACTGCGCCGGTAATTATTACTAGTGAGACCGTGGGTGAGATGAGTCAAGCTGTTGCATTTTGTACTCAGTTACGTAGCGAGCTTCACGATGGTGTATCAGCCTTTGAAGTTGCCTACCCATCTCGTAGTCAAATCTGTCGTGTGCAGGCGGTGTTGCATCATTTGGCAAACAGTGTCCGTGATATTAGAGATGTTTGTCGTGACGCTTAAGTCTTGTCCAATATACAAACATACGAGGTTGGGGGGTTACAACAACAAATGTTGTGTTTGAGTTGGCGTGACGATGAGCAAGATGGGGGACGTAACACTAATGAAGAAAAACAGGGTCAACAATTTAGTAGTCCTTTTAGCAAATTACCGAATCCCTATACGGTTATCCTTAAAGGTGTAACTAGTTTGTCAGTAGACAGTACCGGAAATTTGGTATATCTATTGTGGCTGTTAGTAAAACTCCATGAGCAAGCTAATGTATTACAGGTTGATTGTGAGGTAATTTTGCAGTTGATTTATCTGCTGGCGGTAGGGCGTCTGTGTAGAATAATTGCGGAAGCTCTGGAAGGTGGTTATTCACTGTGAGATTTTAGGAAGTTGTTACTGGCTAGGTGTTTGGGCAGTCGCGAGTTGAAGGATTTAGTGAATCAACATGTGTACCATGTGCAGGCTGACACGAAACGTTTGCCAATAACGTCAGTGAGGTATGGCTTAGTATACTCGCATTGTGTGTTGAAATATCTGAAGAGAAGGCAGTGGTGCATATTT
This sequence comes from Schistocerca serialis cubense, assembly GCF_023864345.2. Taxonomy (NCBI): domain Eukaryota; kingdom Metazoa; phylum Arthropoda; class Insecta; order Orthoptera; family Acrididae; genus Schistocerca; species Schistocerca serialis. Next base: position 767,141,647 of record NC_064638.1, read on the forward strand.
TGGAGGGTTTGAAGCCTGCGGATAGATCTAGAATCTTGTTTGCAAAAAAACCAACATCGTTTTCTGATTTAGATAAATTGCAGGTTGTTATTGAAAGTGTGCGTTACGCTGATTGTAAGAGGGGAGACTTAAGATTGAACGACAATACGTCCGTCGGTAATGACACACATAAGGTGCAGTCTAGTCAAGTAACTTCCGCAGGCAAGGCCTTGTGCTACCGTTGTGGGAAGTCCAGTCATTTTGTTAAGCAATGTACCGTACCGAAGCGCTGGCATACGAACAGCTGACGCCAGCAAAAATGGGAGCGTGCTGCCTTGGTCAGGAAATTCCCTCCTGGATGCCGTAGAGTATGTGCGGTGAAAGGCGGGCAGCTTCCATATGCTTGCACTAGCCTAGGACGTGAACCTATTTGCGCCTTGTTAGATTCTGGCAGTAATGTTTCATTGATTGATCATGATTGGTATGAACGTTACAAAGGCTTGGCTAAGTTGCCGAAATTAAGCACTGTTAATCATGTGTGTTATTCCACTGGTAGGCAAACCCTTGAAGTGGTCGGCAAGGCACGTTTTAAGCTTGGCATTCAAAGGTTCTCTTGGCCACTTGTCTGTTTGGTGGTTAAAAATTTATCTGTGAGGTTCATTTTGGGGTGTGATTTCTTGCAATTAACTCAGTGTGTAATACACTATGTGAACAAAAGTTTTTACTTCAAGTTTAGACCAGAGCTTAGTTTTCATTTCTGTCCTCATGGGTTGGGGGCTGGTGTGTGTGGAGTCGAGGCACAGCCGGCCAAGGTTAATGTTGACCATCTTACTCCAGAACAGGCTAGGTTATTATTGGAGGCGTTGGATGAATTTCCGGAGGTGTTGACCGACCGCCTTGGGGTCACTAATAAGATCGAATATCGCATTCAGTTTACTGATCAGATTCCAGTGCGGCAAACTCTGTATCGTTTATCTCTGCCCAAAATGCAGGAACAACCTGGAGTCTATTCCTCTCCCAGATTTGCACAGTTGTTTTGCTTGGTTTGTGGGAGCCAAAGTTTTCACTGTCCTGGACTTGAACCAAGCATACTATCAGGTACCGTTGGCTGAGAAATCGAAGCCGATAACGGCATTTAGTACCGATTACAACCTTTTTGAGTTTAATAGAGTGCCCTTCAGACTAGCAACAGGTGCGGCGGTCTTATCACGCCTGTTAGACTCGGTGTTAGGTGACTTTAAATTCAAGTTTGTGTTCAACTATTTGGACAATGTTGTCATATATAGCGCGAACTTCAATGAAAATCTGGAACATCTACGCCAGGTTTTTGGATGACTGAAAGAGGCAGGTCTAACCGATAAACCGTCCAAGGTAACTGTCGCCCGGAACGAAATATCCTTTTTGCGACATATTGTGTCATGCAAGGGAGTAACTATTGATCATAGCAGGACGCATGCTATTCATGTCTTTCCGATTCCTAAAGATAAAAGGGCTGTTGCGCGTTTCGTCGGCATGGTGAATTTTTTTAGAAAGTTCGTAGCGAATTTTGCTCAACTGGCTGCGCCTATTAACCAATTGCGCAGGAAAGGCGAAAGGTTTGTGTGGGGCGACTCCCAACAGGCAGCCTTTGTCACCTTGAAAGCTGCAATAAGCACTGCTCCAGTTTTAGGGATCCCTGATTTCAATCATACATTCATTGTTCAAACTGACGCATCAAACGTATGGGTGGCGGTTGTTCTGCTGCAGGAGCAGGACAGGGAAAGGCGTCCTCTTGCTTACGCATCACGAGCTTTGTCACCAGCTGAGACTAAGTACTCAGTGTATGAATTAGAGGCTTTGGCGGTCATATTCGCCTTGGAAAAATATAAATTCTACTTGGAACATTGTCGGTTTCGTTTAGAAACTAACAATCAGGTCCTGAGTTGGGTGCTCGCTCGGCCACGCAAGACAGGAAGAATAGTGCATTGGGCCGTGAGAATCTCGGCGTTCCAGTTCGATGTTTGTCATATTAGAGGGGGACAGAATCAAGTGGCGGACATTTTGAGTCGCATGTTTCAAATCGAGGAAGGGGACGATCATTTGGAGCTAGCCACCTGTAATATGGCAGTGTTAACTGAAATTCCATCTCTATTCAGTAACACTAAGGAGGAACAACGACAGGACCCGAATTGTGAACCGTGATAGATAGACTTAGTGCCGGCAAAACTGTTCCGGGTTACTCCTTGGAACGGGGGTTTCTCTGCTTTCGCGCTAACCGCGATAAGGTTCCTAAATTATGCGTACCCCGGAGTTTAGTGCCTGGAGTTTTCAAATATTTTCACCGGTCCTTGTGCAGGTTAAAGGGTGTAAGTCTTGTAAGATGGCAAAGCCAGATACTGGGCCCAAGAAAGGGTTCTTGCAATCTACATGAGAATCTTGACCCTTAGATAAAAACTATATTGACTATTTGGGTCCCTTACCGCGTACCCAGAGAGGCAATCGCTTCATGTTCGTCATGGTGGACACCTTCACCAGGTTTGTGTGGTTAATTGCTAGCAGCGGAACTACTGCTAGTGTTAGTGTTCAACATCACGAAAGATGTTTTTGCTAGCTTTGGCCCACCAAAGATGTTAGTGAGCGATAACACCCCCACTTTTCTTTCTAAAGAGTTTAAACAATTCTGTTTTGACCGGGGGATTTCTCATATTACCACTACACCTTATTATCCCCAACCGTCCTTCGCTGAAAGAATCAATAGGAATTTAAAGTCCGCACTCATCGCGTGCCATTCTGGGTCACGACGACGGTGGGATTTGTCTCTCCACTGGTTATCTTTTGCTTTTAATACCGCTCACCACGAAGCGCATAAATTTTCTCCTGTTAAATTAATATCTTCCTTCCCATTGAATTCCCCCTTGTCCAATTTGTGGTCGCTTAATGATCTGCTCCCAGAGCAGGTCAACCCAGAGGAAATTAAAGTCAACTGGGAGGCAGCAAGCAGAAACATCAGGCTGGTACATCGCCGGGAGCAGCTGCATTACAATAAGGGTAGGCAACCCACGCAAGTCCAGGTGGGGCAGGAGGTGTATCTTAAGAATCACGGTGGCTCCACCAAAAGTAAGCAAGTGACAGTTTTCCTGGACCTGTTGCACTAAGGGATGGGCAGTGTATAGCGCGCACAGACTTTGAAGGGTGCTGAGAGAGCCTGAGCAGAGGGCACAATTGAAAAGTGTGTGTCACCAGATGTACTCCATGGCCTGATACAGGGCAAAGAGCTCTGCTGTAAATACCGAGCAGTGATCCGGAAGCCATGGGCACCAGTGACTAAAGCATAAACCACGGTCAGTCCGAGAGCCATCAGTTACACAACGGTACTATCGCGAAGTTCCATGCAAAGGTAGTGAAACTGAAGGTAATAGAGAGAGGCTGAAGTAGTGTCCTCAGGAAGCAAATGAAGGCCCAGGTTAACATGGGCCACTTCATCAAGCCAAGGTGGTGAAGGATTCACATCAACCGGAGAAGTTGCAGGTAGTGTGAAGTTAGGATACTGGAGCAAGTGGCGAAAGTGAACTCCAGGAGATAACAGAAGAGGGGTGCGTTCCGCACTGGCAAATCAAAGGAATCATCAAAGAAGGACGCATATGATGGGTGGCTACACATGGCAGACAAATGGCAAGCATTTTGCCAGTGGGAAAACAAAAGCCACTGCCGATGCTCCAGGAATAAAGATGATCAAGACATCACTGAAGATGCCATTCAGTGAGACAGGTCTGTGGAGAACTATAATAGATGGCAAAATCATCAACAAAAAGGAAGCCAGAGATGCCCAGCGGGAGACAGGCCATTATAGGGTTAATGGCGATAACCAAGAGGATCACACAAAGCGGAACCCTGAGGCACACCTGTTTCCTGTGTCCAACAAGGCAGAACCCACATGCGCCTTGAAAACTCGGGTTTTTAAAAATTTCTAAAGGAAACAGGGCAGGCAGCCACCGAAGCCTCACAAGTAAAGAGTACGGAGTATACCAGTTCTCCAACTGGCGTCGTAGACCGTCTCCAAATAAAAAAAAAATAAAAACATGGCACCAGTCTTGGATTTCCGCAGAAAACCATTCATGACATGGGTGGACAAAGTAATGAGATGGTCAACTGCAGAATGGCACGCTAACTCCACACTGTGCATTCGTTTATAAGGTTTTTGTCTTTACTGGGTTTAGGTATGGGTATGACAGTGACTTCATACCAAAGTCCGGGAAATGTGCCCTCTGCCCAGATGTGGTTGTACATATTAAGAAGAAAGTGCTTGCCCGCAAGAGACAGAAGCTGCATAATCTGAACATGGACAGCATCTGGCCCTGGGGCAGAGGATTGGGAACTGGGAGCATGATCGAGCTCCCTCATAGTAAAGACGGCACTGAAGCACTCACAATTCAGAGAACAGAAGGGTATCATCCGAACCACCACATCTGCTCATTTCCAATGGAGGTAGGCAGGGTGATAGTGGGAAGACCTCGAAATTTCTGCAAAATGGCTGCCCAAGGTGTTGAAGATAGCAATACAGTCCACGATGACATTGTCTGCTATTGTCAGGCCAGAAATTGGCGAATGGATTTTGGTCCCAGAGAGCCGTTGGATGTTGGCCCACATGACAGAGGAAGGGGTGGAACTGTTAAAAGAACTAGTGAATGAAATCCAGCTAGCTTTTTTACTACCCCAAAGAACGTGACAACACATTGCGCGCATCTGTTTATAATGAATGCAGTTTGCCATTGGGGGGATGGCAGTTACAAATGTGGATGATGATGATGATTGGTTTGTAGAGCGCTCAACTGCATGGTTATCAATGCCCGTACAAATTCCCAACCTTTGCTCAGCCCAATCTCGCCACTTTCCTGAATGATGACGAAATGACGAGGACAGCACAAACACCCAGTCATCTCAAGGCAGGTGAAAATCCCTGACCCTGCCAGGAATCGAACCCGAGATCACATGCGGGAACACGACCGCAAAACCACAAGCTGCGGACCACAAATGTGGAGAGTACGTCTCCGCGCAAGAACTGTGTTGCAGCATGCCTCTGTCTACCAATGGTGTGGGACACAGCATGGTGAAGAGGAAGTGTGAGGAATAGAACGTTCTGCAGCAAGGATAACAATTGTGAGATATTCCACCTGGTAATCACAATTGGGGAAATCTTGATCTTCGAAGGTCGCCAGGGAGGAGTAAAGCCACCAGTCAGCCTTAGTAAGCTGCCACTTGGGTGTATGCACAGGTGGGGAAGGAGTTAGCAAATGGATAGCACACGGGAAATGGTCGCTGTCAGAAAGAACGGACCACTCAAGATGATGGGCAAGCTGGGCAGTGCAGAGGGATGGGAATAAGTGTGTGAGGAATAGGAAATGAATGTGGGTGCTCTAATATTAAGGCAAAAGATGTTGAGGTGATTAAGATCAGCCAAGAGGGCACCTCTCCGGCAGGTTCTGAGAGAATCCCAAAGGGGGTGATGCGCATTAAAGTCACCGAGTAGCAGGAATGGGGTTGGTAGCTGCTCAATAAGCTGAAGGAAGTCTGCCCTGGTGACATTGAATGACCGAGGAACATAAATGGCATGGAGAGAAAAAGTCAGGTGAGGAAGAAAAAGACGAACTGCAACAGCTTGAAGATGGGTAGTCAGAGAGATCGGTTGACTATGAAAGTCATCCCGTATGAACAGCACAATGCCCCCATGAGATAGAATGCCAACCTTAGGGGGGAAGGTCAAAACGAACTAGGAAGAAATGTGAAAGCTCAAAGTGGTCGTGAGGATGCAATTTTGTTTCCTGAAGACACAGTGTAAGAGGATGCTGTGATGCTAAAAGCAGCTGTAAATCCTCTTTGTGGGACTGAAGACCGCGAACATTCCATTGGAGGAGAGTCATGCTGAGGAAGAAATTAAGGGGTCGTCATCTCGGCGGCTGAGGCCAGCCGGGCTAAGGTATCACGTGGCGACATCGTCGAGGAAGATCTTCGATTCAGCAAAGGAGAAGGCTGTTTGCCTTTGTTGGACTTCGTCAAGTCTTTCCGGTTAATAGAGGGAGACTCGGGTGTTGTTTGGCTGGAGGGACGTAGGAAGTCTACACCGCAGTACTACTCCTGTCCTTTCCGGCCTACCAGTTGTGTACCTGGTAGTTTTGCCCCTTGGAGCCAAGTTTGTTGGCTTGCTGCACAGCTGGACGGGGGAGGGGGAGGGGAGGAGGGATGACAATTCTACCTTGACACTGGGCAATTTCACAATCTCAGAGCTGAATTTGAGATGCATGTCTGTGTGGCCATGTCCTTCATGGCATGAGAGGTAACAAGAACAGAACTATACACGCCACATGGGAGAACACAGGGTTTGCGACTAGCCAATAACTTGCGAGCGACTGGGTAAGGCACTTTTTCCTTTACTCGGATACCCTGGACAACCTGCTCATCAAGATACATGGGAAAATCCTGAAATGAGGCGACAAAGCTCCAATTGCAGTTATACAGTGGGGAAAATCGATCTCACGCGCATCCCTACCACAGGTTAGACATTTGGATGGGTGTCAACAACACATTCTAGTGTGGTTAAAACGATGACACTGATAGCAGCGCATCGGGTTCGGAATGTACAGTCGGACTGTGATAATTTCATAGCCTGCTTTGATCTTTGATGGAATTACCACTCTATCAATAGTGATAAAAAGAGTGCAGGTGGGCACTAAGGAGGTATCTACCTTTTTTGTCACCTGATGGACGGCAATGACTTCTGATCAGAGGGGTAAGATTTGATTTTGGCCTCGGTCAGACCATCTAGTAGTCTAGCATAAATAACACCACAAGAAGAATTCACACTTCTATGGGCCTCGACATGAATGGGATAGCCATGGAGAAGTGAGGCGGCAAGCAGTAGTTGTGCTTGAGAATCAGAAGTAGTCTCCAAAAGCAAAATGCCAATCTGTAAATGAGACCAGCATTTCACAGGACCGACCTTGCCAACGGATTTACCATTGCGAAGGACTGACTGTCTTCAGTGTGTGAAACCACAAGGAACCATGGTGCAGTGGGAAGGGTCTTTTGAATCGTTAGCCTCATTCCGTTTTGTAGACATTGATTCTGAAGATGAGTGGCTCATTGCAAAAAAATCCGCCATGATTGCCAGCATCTCTGATGGCGTGCTCCTTCCAACTGGAGGCCTCCTTCACAAGGGGGTGCACCCACCTTAGGTGATTGTTCACACCTCAGGTCACATCTGCTCAACATCTGACAGAAGGACCAATTGGCAATTTGGGAAGGTAGCAGCTCAGGCAGTCACTGCTCCCTGGGCCTGGCCTGTATCATGGGGTATGTGCAAACCCTACCTGTCGACCCGGGACTGGGAATTACGCGTTACCCAGTCACCTGTTACACATCAGATGTGTGGGCCGGCATAGGGAAGAAGAAGAAGAAGAAGAAGAAGAAGAAGAAGAAAAAGAGGAACCTCAAATGGTAAAGTGGACGAATGAGAGGAGATGTGAAACAAAGAAAGGAAAAGGGAACGAAAAACAGTGGTGAGACTGTTCTTATGTCAGCACCAGAATGTGGAACATTCCTGGTAACAACCCCGACATGTTCCCCAAGGGAGGCAAAGAAGAACAGCAAGAGGATAGACATGCAGCATGGAAGGGAAAAGATGCTGCTGAGACTGGGGCCCTGAGGTAGCCAAGCAGCAGCCCACCACAGAGTGCGAGCCTCCTGGGGGGATAGGGAAGTGGTGTCAACAGTGATGAGTAGGGATCTAGAATGTGAAGAGATGGGAATGATGGCGAGTCTGTGAAGGAACTGGTCGGTATCTTTGATATGGAAGGGTAGATTATGTGCATTTGGTTGAGTGTTGGTCACTGGAATACAAAATTCTGTTAGTGGGAGCACAACAACCAGCTGCAATTGGGTGTCCAGGATTGTTGGGTTTGCAGATTTTAGGAAGCATGTAGAAGGTGTATGTGAGGGTTGTGATAAGGGTGGGGTTCTGAGAAGGGCCTAAGGCTTTAAGCTGGAATTGGAGGTTATGTTGGACTTCACAAACCCAACAATACAAACACCCCATTTTAGCTGGTTATTGTGCTCCACTGAAAGGATTTCGAGTCTCATTCATCAACACCTCCAACAATCTGCCCGTAATCTAGCCTCTGATGTCAAAGATGTCAACCACTTCCTTCACCAACTGCCCACTACCCCACCCTTTTACCTTCTGGTTCCCTACTGGTCACTGTTGAAGCCAGTTCCCTATAAACCAACATCCCTCATGAATATGATCTTGCTGCAATTGAGCATTTCCTTTCACAATGTCTTTCAGACATCAAAGCATCTGCCTCATTATTCATACACACAACTAACTTTATCCTAACACATAACTACTTCTCCTTTGCAGGGAAGGTGCACAAACACATCTGCAGCACTGCCATGGGCATCTAAATGGCACCTACCTATGCCAACTTGTTTATGGGCCATCTAGAAGAAACCTTTCTGGTCTCCCAAAACACCAAACCCTTGGTCTCGTTCAGATTCACTGATGATATCTTCATGATCTGGACTCAAAGTGAAGACACCCTATCCTCATTCCTCCAGAACCTAACATCATCTCTCCCACTTCCCCAGACATCTCCAATCCTCACCACCTCCAAGAGCCACCTACAAAAGAGTGCCCTCTTTGTCACCCAATACTACTCTGGACTGGAATGACTGAACCACATCCTTCATCAGGGCTTTGATTATCCATCTTCATGCTCTGAAATGACGGACATCCTACACAATATCCTTCCCATCCCCACTAAAGTGATGTTCCATCACAAACACGACCTCCGTAACATCCTAGTCCACTCCTATGCCACTCCCAATCTCAACCCCTTGTCACAGGGATCATGTCCCTGTAAAAGACCCAGGCGGAAGACCTGCCCAATCCACTCACCCAGCACTTCCTATTCTAGTCCTGTCACATGTTTATCTTATGCCATCAGAGGCCAGGCCATCTGTGAAAGCAGCAATGTTGCAGACCAGCTCCGCTGCAACCACTGCACAGCTTTTTATAATGGTACAGCTACCATCTAGCTGTCCACCAGGATGAACAGCCACTGTCAAACTGCGGCCCAGAACAACGGACCACCCTTTGGCACGACATGCAGCTCAACATAATATGGTTGATTTCAATGGCTGCTTCACAAACAGCACTATATGGAGCCTCCTCTCTACCATCAGTTTTTCTGAACTGTGCAGAAGGGATTTATCCTTACAACAACTTCTCCGCTCCCAAAACATCCCAGCCTTAACCTACAGTAATGCTCGCCCTCTACCTAACGGCTTCCTCCCCCTCCATCCTATCACCTCCTCCCTTTTCATGGCCCCTGCACCCACCCATCCTTTCCCTTTTCCTGCTACTCTCCTTTTCTATGCCACTTTTTCCCCCCACCACCTCACCTCCCCACGTTGCACTGGCAGTCTCGTCAGGCTGCTAGTTAGTACCTGCATGCCCTGCCAGTCAGCACTCTTCTCTCCCACCACCCATATCCTGCTATCCCTTGCCTTCCCTGCTCCACTCCAGACTGTTATTCACAAGACAGTTGCATTCTGGCCAGAGCTGCTGGTGGTAGTGATCATGAATGAGCTTGTTTGTGTGAATGTGTGAATGTGTATATGTGTGTGTGTGTGTGTGTGTGTGTGTGTAACAGTCTTTTCGCTGTGTGTTACAACAACAGGTCGCCTTGATGGTGAATAGTTATCTATCCTTTTCCTAATATTGCTGAAAATGTAACCTGGTTAAGTTCTTAATAAAAAATGTTCAAAATGACCATACGAATTCAACAGAAACAAGCACAGAAGAATATGGAACAGTGTTCACCACCTCTTTTGGCACAAGTGTTATACATCACAACCAAATGCAGTAATTAATATATATGTAATGTGTGTTTCTCCTACTTCTGCTTGCTGAGTAGTGAGCAGATTTCTTATCTATCCAGTTATAGTATATAATCTACTGAATTCTCAGAAGCTTATCTTATATAAGAAACTTGTTTACTGCCCCCACTCTTATCTCATGGTTGGGGCAGGAGGGGGGGGGGGGGGGGGGGTGGTGATGTGCGCTGGAACGGTAAGAGAGATTGTGTCCACTTGGGGTAGCCACATACCTAATAAATACCAACTAACCACTGATTGGAAAGCTAATTGGAACTTAACTGCACTAATTACACCCAGAACATACATGCAAGAATATGTCAGATACATCAGCTATTCAACAAAAATGGAACAATCAGTTGAACAACATTTCCTTTTCTTACCTTTTTCCTCACTAATAAGAAAAATTTTTTCTCCTTTACATAAATTTGATAAAAGTCAAAATTATGTGAGAATTTAATATGCAAGTATATTGTGTATCATCTGCTATAGCTTCACAACTGTCTTTTACACCATTACAGGTTGTCCCAAAAGTCGAGACCAAGCTAAATATAATGAAAATGGTAAGATGGTGGTTGTTGAGATGTTTAAGGGGGACTAAACAGCTAAGGTCATCAGTCCCCCATTCCAAAAACAGGCGAGATGAAAATTTGCGGAGCAGGTAAAACCCCAAGGGGAAGGAGACTCCCCCCCAGGCATTGAAAGAACACAAATGCGGCAACGAACACTACAGACAAGAAGAGTACAGATGAACACCAGACAGAAAGAAACAGAAGAAAAGAAGATGGCCAGAGACTGGTTGACTGACCAAAAAAAGAAAAAAAAAAAAAAAGGGAAATAGTCAACCATCCGACTACACACCAAAATCTGCAACCAATTATGAGAGACTCGAGGACAAGAGACAGAGAAAGGGAAAGGTGCAGGACCTCCCTAAATGGAACCATAAAAAGGACTACCACGGATAAAATTTAAAATGTCGTCAGCCATGGAGGAATCGTTGCATAAAACCAAAGGCAAAGTGCCCAGGAGATTAAAAGACTGCCGGAGAGTGCGCAGTCGGGGACACTCCAACAAAATATGGGTGACCGTCAGCCGGGACCCACACCGACACAGGGGGGGGATCCTCCTGATGCAAAAGATGGCCGTGCGTCAGGTAGGTATGGCCGATGCGGAGCCGACACAGGACGACAGAGTCCCTGAGAGAAGCCCGCAGGGAGGACCGCCACACATCGGTCGTCTCCTTAACAACCCGCAGTTTATTCGGGGATGTCAGGCCACGCCACTCATCATTCCACATCCCAAGCACCTTACGGCGCAACACCAACTGCAGATCACGAGCCGGGAGGCCGATCTCCAAAGCTGGGGCGTCGATCGTCCCTTTGGCCAGCCTGTCGACACGTTTGTTCCCCGGGATGCCAACGTGACCTGGCGTCCAAACAAAGACCACCGAACGACCAGAGCCGGTAATGGCAGAAACAGACTCCTGAATAAATGATACCAGAGGAGAAGAGGTATAGCAGCGGTCGATAGCCTGGAGGCTGCTCAGGGAGTCACTGCAGATGACGATGGACGTACCTGAGCAGGAACGCATATGCTCAAGAGCGCACAATATGGCCACCAGCTCTGCAGTAAAAATACTGCAGCCAGCCGGCAAGGAGCACTGTTTAACATGGGCAGCGTGAGCAAAAGCGTAGGCAGTACGACCATCAACCAGGGAACCATCAGTGTAGACAGTCTCTCAGCCCGAAAATGAGGCGAGGAGCACAAGAAAACTGTGACGGAGGGCCACAGGCGGAACCGAGTCCTTGGGTCCCCATGCCAAGTCCAGGCGGACGGATGGCCGGGACATACACCAGAGAGGCGTAGGTGCACGGACCTGGAAGGGAGGCAGAAGAAGGAATGACACCAGTTCCGACAGCAGGCACTGGACGCGGACAGCAATGGAAAGCCCAGACCTAGGTCGCCGTTCGGGCAGATGGAGGACCATGGCAGGGAAAAGCAGGCGACAATTGGGATGGCCCAACGAGCAATGCACGTGGACAGCATAGTCGGCGAGCAGTCAAAGGTGGCGAATCCGCAGCGGGGGAACCCCGGCCTCCACCAGTAGACTATCCACGGGGCTCGTACGGAAAGCGCCAGTTGTAAGCTGAACCCCACAGTGGTGTATGGGGTCCAACAACGTCAACACTGAGGGTGATGCAGACCCATAGGCCAGGCTCCCATAATCAAGCCTGGACTGCACAAGGGCTCTGTACAATCGCAACAGCGTACAGCGATCTGCACCCCAAGACGTGTGGCTCAGGCAGCGGAGGGCGTTGAGGTGCCGCCAGCACTTTCGCTTCAGCTGAGTAATATGAGGAACCCATGTGAGCCGGGCATCAAAGACGAGTCCTAAGAAGCGGCTAGTGTCCACCACTTCAAGGAGGTGGCTATCAAGGTAAAGTTCAGGATGAGGGTGGACCGTCCGACGCCTGCAGAAGTGCATAACTCGAGTCTTGGCTGCAGAGAACTGAAAACGATGAGTCAGAGCCCATGATGCTGCCTTGCGAACGGCTACTTGCAGCCTGCGTTCGGCGACTCCCGTAGTCGTTGAGCTAAATGAGATGCAGAAGTCGTCGGCATACAAAGAAGGAGACACCGACAACCCCATGGCTGCAGCCAGACCATTAATGGCCACTAGAAATAAGGAGATGCTCTACACCGAGCCCTGTGGGACCCCATTTTCCTGTATATAAGATGAACTAGAGGTGGCACCGACTTGCACCCGGAAAGAGCGGCGCAATAAAAAGGTTTGAAGAAAAGCCGGGAGCTGACCACGAAGACCCCACTCATGCAATGCAGCAAGGATGTGATGCCTCCATGTGGTGTCATACGCCTTCCGCAGATCAAAAAATACAGCAACGAGATGCTGACATCGGGCAAAGGCCGTGCGGATAGCAGATTCCAGCCGCACCAAATTGTCCGCAGCAGACCGGCCTCGACGGAAGCCACCCTGGGATGGAGCGAGGAGACCGCGCGACTCAAGGACCCAACACAAACGCCGCCCCACCATACGTTCGAGCAATTTGCACAAAACATTGGTGAGGGTAATGGGATGATAGCTGTCCACTGCCAGTGGGTCCGCACCGGGCTTCAAGATGGGGACAATAACACCCTCTCGCCATTGCGACGGGAACACGCCCTCGCTCCAAATGCAGTTAAAGATGGTGAGGATGTGTCGCTGGCAGTCCCTGGAGAGATGCTTCAGCATATGCGCGTGGATGCAGTCTGGTCCTGGTGCTGTATCAGGGCAATCGGAGAGGGCAGCGAGGAATTCCCTCTCGCTGAAAGGAGCATTGTATTTTTCAGAATGATGCGTGTGGAATGATAACAGCGTCTGCTTGGCTCGCTCCTTTAGAGAGCGAAAGGCGGGGGGGGTAAGTTGCAGTCTCAGAGCTCGTAGCAAAGTGCGCGGCAAGGTGTTCAGCAATGGCGGCAGCGTCCGTGCAGACAGCACCGTCCAGGGAGATCCCAGGGACACCCATAGGGGTCTCGTATCCATAAATCCGCCGGATCCGGGACCACACGAGCGAGGGGGAGACACAGGAGCCCAAGGATGAGACATACCTCTCCCAGCACTCCTGCTTACGCCGTGCAATAAGATGACGGGCCAAGGCACGGAGCCTCTTAAAGGCAATGAGGGTCTCCAGAGACGGGTGCCGCCTATGACGCTGGAGAGCCCGCCTACAGTCGCGAATAGCCTCAGCAATCTCCAGCGACCACCAGGGTACAGCCTTCCTCCGAGGGAGTCCAGAAGAGCGGGGGATGGCAGCCTCGGGCACAGAAATGATTGACGTGGTCAAGACACGGACCACCTTGTCAATGTCACCCTGTGGGGGAGACGCAATGGTGGCAGCGGAAGTAAAAGCTGGCCAGTCAGCCCTGTTGAGAGCCCAGTGGGGCAGGTGCCCAGAAGAATGACAATGGGGCAGTGACAAATAGATGGGAAAATGGTCACTACCACACAGGTCAGGATGCACTCTCCAGTGGAGGGATGGGACAAGTCCGGGGCTGCAAAGAGAGAGATCAATGGCCGAGAACGAGCCATGGGCCACACTGAAATGCGTGAGAGCACCGGTGTTCAAGAGGCTAAGGTCGAGCTGAGCCAACACATGCTCCACGGCACGACCGCAGTCATCGAAGATAGTCCCAACCCATAGGGGGTTGTGGGCATTGAAATCACCCAGAAGCAGCAATGGTGGCGGGAGTTGAGCCAGCAGTGCAGCCAAGACATGTCGGGGGAGCTCCCCACCCGGAGGAATGTAAACAGAGCAAACAGTAATAGCCGGCGAGAGCTCAACCCTGACAGCGACTGCCTCTAAAGGCGTCAGAAGGGGTACTGTCGAGCTACAAACAGAGTGGTGAACAAAGAGGCAAACTCCACCTGACGCTCGTTGGCAGGCAGCACGGTTCTTATAGTATCCCCGATAACCGCAAAGGGCGGGGGTCCGCATTGCTGGAAACCAAGTTTCCTGAAGAGCAATGCAGAGAACAGGGGAAACACTCAGAAGCATCCAGAGCTCAGGCAGGTGGCGGAAATAACCGCCGCAATTCCACTGGTGAATGGAAGCAGGAAGGGACTGGGAGGGTGTGAAGGCAACTAAGAGGCAGACGGCGCCTCAGAGCCAACTGCCGCCACTGGGGGAGAGTCAGCTGTGTCCATAGGAAAGGCCCCCGAGGGTTCCGTGAGGGCGAGATCTGCGGCAGAGGCGAGGATCTCCACCTCATCCCCGGAGCCAGAACTATTTACAGCAGGCAGTACTGAAACCGCCGGAACGTCCATATTCTTGGACACGTTCCGTTCCTTCTTCTTGCGTCTGTCCTTAGGGTTAGAGGGCTGAGAGAGCTTCTCTGAAGGAGCGTCGGAGGCTGATGACGACGCAGAAGCCCTACGACCAGCAGGTGGCGGAACTTTCAGCCACTGGCTGACATCCGGCTGGGTAGGAGAAGAAACGGAGGAAGGGAGAGCCCCGAGGGACCCCATCCGCGAGAGAGGAACCAGCAGAGGCAACGCCGGTGGAGGAGGAGGAGGGATCGAGCCCCCCGGTTTTTGAGCAGATGTCACTACCGAAGTAAGCGTGGGGGGAGCGACAGAAGAGGGTTTGCCCCCAACTGCTAAGGGGGCAACAGAGGAAGGCTTGCCCCCAGACACTAGGGAGGCAGACAGAGATGCACGGCCCCAAGGGGCCACTGAAGGCGGCACAGATGAGGCGACAACTGCCACTCGCGAGGGCGACGATAACGTGGCTGCAGCATAAGATGTTCGAAGGGAAACAGGATACAACCTTTCAAATTTCAGTTTTGCCTCTCGATAAGTAAGCCGGTCCAGGGTCTTAAATTCCATTATCTTCCGCTCCTAATGAAGAACGGCGCAATCCGGCGAGCATGGAGAGTGGTGCTCCCCACAGTTGACACATACAGGCGGAGGCCCACATGGAGAATCGGGATGAGAGGGGCGTCTGCAATCTCAACATGTGGCGCTGGATGGGCAACGGGAGGACATATGCCCAAACTTCCAACACTGGAAGCACCGCATCGGGGGAGGGACATATGGCTTGACGTCACAATGGTAAACCATTACCTTGACCCTCTCTGGCAATACAGCACCCTCGAAGGCCAAGATAAAGGCACCAGTGGCCACCCTGTTAGTCTTGGGTCCTGTATGTACACGACGGACAAAATGTACACCACGTCGTTCCAAGTCGGCTCTCAGCTCGTCATCGGATTGTAACAATAGGTCACGATGGTAAATAATCCCCTGGACCATATTTAAGCTACTGTGGGGTGTGACGGTAACAGGGACGTAACCCAGCTTATCACACAAGAGCAATGCTCGTGACTGGGCTGGGGAGGACGTCTCGAGGAGGATGGACCCATTCCTCATTTTAGACAACCCCGCCACTTCCCCAAACTTATCCTCCAGGTGTTCCACAAAAAACAGAGGCTTCATCGTAAGAAAGGAGTCACCATCAGTCCTGCTGCAGACAAGGTATTGTGGTACGTAAGGCTCCCGCTTGGCACTAGATCCGCGTCCCTCCCAGAGCGCAGCCAACGAGGGGAACGACTGAGGGTCATATTGCGCAGCATCAAAGTCAACTCTGTCTCGCTTAGAGACGCTGGTGGCTGTGCGACCACCAGCTTGGTGCGAATTATTGCGCTTCATTGCGCTACATCCGCCCAGATGCCACCTACTCCAAACGAGGGCTCTCCCCAAGGGCGCCACCCAGCCAAAGCAACGGGTACCTGGCTGATATCCTGTTGCCCGGAGTCCCCGTGCCCCAGATAAGATGGGCACATACTCCTTGGCATGCATGGGGAGGCAACAGCTCCGGCATCTGTAGTGCGATCCCTGCTACCACCAGGGCTACCACCAAGAGGGTACCACCAAGAGGGTACATGACGACCCCACCACAACGGACTGGCTACTGCGCTGGATTTTAGGTGTTGAAAGGGTCCACAGTTGTCGTGGGCGCTAAGAAGGGGATTGCGCACAAGACGAGAAGGAGGCAACCCAGAAGACGTTGGGTGTAAATCCCACCACACGACAATAGGTAGCATGCAAGATGGTGGTGCATGATGGACCAATAGAAAAACACCACGTAAGGCGTCCTTCCCCAAATGGCACGCACTAACAACGCAAATTTGGAAAAATGGAGGTCAAACCCAAGAGGGGTCCATCACATAAGGCCGAAACGTTTGAGACTCCTTTTAGTCACCTCTTACGACAGGCAGGAATACCGCGGGCCTATTCTTACCCCCGAACCCACAGGGGGGGAAAATGGTAAGAGGCAGGCATGGGGTGAATATGGAAAAGGTGGTGGGGAGAAACTTTTTGTGTGACCTGTGAAACTGGTCTGCCATATTGGTAGCCGCCATATTGGATTCAGCTCACATTTCTTCAGAGTTTGTGTGTGTGTGTGTGTGTGTGTGTGTGTGTGTGTGTGTGTGTGTGTGTGTGTGTGTGTGAGAGAGAGAGAGAGAGAGAGAGAGAGAGAGAGAGCGCACGTGCGCAGGTGTGGGGGGCTTGTGGAAGTGAGAAACACAATGGTGAAGTCCATTTCACAATATTTTTGATAGGTAGAAAGTTATGCATCATCTGTTATAACATACGCAATTCATCATCATGCAGCATGCTCAAACCTGATCATGTTTTGTTCCCGTCACTACAGGTGTGCTGTTAATCTGAAGAACATATAATGTACTTCATTTTGCGATGTGTTGCACACCACTCATGTCTTGATTCATGACGAATTACACACGTTATAACAAATGGTGCATAACTTTTTACCTATCAAAAGTATTGCAAAACAGACTTCACCATTATGATTCTCATCAAATTCTACTCTTAAAACATGTATCCCATGAGCCCCAACGCCCATTTCACTGAATAAATGTGAGCTAAATCCAATGTGGTGGATATCTAGATGGCAGATTGGTCTCACAGGTCACCCAAAGTGCTTCCCCCACCCCTTTACTTTTATCCACATCCACCCCATTCCCACCCCTTACCAGTTTCACGACATTTAGCCCGGTCCAGACTTGAGCACCATTATGAAAATGGTTCAAATAGCTCTGAGCACTATTGACTTAACTTCTGAGGTCATCAGTCCCCTAGAACTTAGAACTACTTAAACGTAACTAACCTAAGGACATCACACACATCCATGCCCGAGGCAGGTTTCTAACCTGCGACAATAGCGGTCGCACGGTTCCAGACAGAAGAGCCTAGAACTGCTCGGCCACACTGGCCGGCTGCACCATTATGAAACAACTTATTCACTGATAAATCTGACAAGTTATTCACTGGTAAATCTGAAGTGTCTGTAAAAAAGAAAGCTGGTTTGGACAGTACACCTATTCCTATGGAAGACACATACATTTAGTCAACATATCTATCAGATTTTACAGAGATGTGCTTTCAATTTATATTTAATGAAATTTGTCAATATTAAAAGAGGTTAATGATACAGCCAAATTTTCTGTTCTTCAGGTGTTTGATGTCACTGTTTCAATGATTGGTTAATTTTCAAAACCTCCCTCACAGATTACTTGAACTAATTTTGGTGAGGTGTGAAAGCATGACTCATTCAACTGCCATTGTAATAGTAAACCTAACTCCACTACTACTTGACGTTTCCTTTTAAACATCCAGTGTTCTAGTTCTGATACTTCCTGATTGAGGAGTCAGTTACATTATCCATAGCTGGGCACCAAAAACCTTGGGACTTAACAATTCCATTTTTCTTTCATTCACTTTGTAAGACACATTCGAGTTTGACAAAAGGCAATGGGAAGAGTCATTTACAGGCTAATGCATTTCTTTCATGTTCATATGATATATTTTTTACTTATCACATAATTCAGATTCCCAAGCAGAACTTATCGAGACGTGGTCAATATATTGCAGGCAACTGTAGATGAAAAGTGTTAAAATTTGTAAGAGATTTATTTACAGTATGCAAACCTATGACCATCAATATTATAAAGCTTCAATAAAGCTTCTTATCATAAACAAAAACAGCCTCCTAAACCACCGCAGGAGGAAAATAATGTTCACCCACTGCTACTTTTTGTTTTTCATTTAGCTTCTATACTCAGAAATACAAAAAGATTCTGTACTTCTAAAATACATGTACTTACTTGGCAATGGCCACACCAAGGTGCATAAAATTTGACAAAATGTCTACCCTTCGCCACATGGTCTTCAAATGTGTCTTCCGTTAGTTCTACAAGCCCACTAACTGGTTCAGGTACCTTAGGTTGAGTTTCACTGTCCTGAAACACAGCAGCCATTAGAGATACCAAAATAAATTCAGAATATCCACTTCTCTTAAGCACACACACACACACACACACACACACACACACACTCCTCACTCTCTCACTCTCTCTCTCTCTCTCTCTCTCTCTCTCTCTCTTCTCTTCTCTTTCCTGCAAATTTTTAAAGTAACGTTCAGTTCAATTAAACAATGACTTTGCTCAGATATTTAATGTTTCTTTATGTCAGGACATATTCACAGGGAGAATTCATGAACTACCTTTTGACTATTTAGTATCCTCACCAGCAGACATCACAATGGAGGTAGGTGAGCTGGTGTGGTTATTAGGACAGAAAAGTGCAGACACCAGCCATGGGGGCACATGCAATGCATGGTACAGCCAGATCTGCTGATCGAATTTTTTTACCATTTTGGGTCACTATGAACCCATAATTTCTGCAATCCTGGCAGAAACAGCTGTGCCTAAAGAAGGACCAGGAGCAGCAGCAGGATAAGCAGATGCATGCGCCCCTAAACCAGAAAGCAGAGTTGCTTCATGCCCATGCTATGCAGGTGGTAGGCCATGTGCCCACCATGCAGTTTTCTCCCCAGGCCTCCACCAGCAGCAACCACCTGCAAGTTTCAATGAGTCTACAGAAGTTGGGAAAATTACCTGCACTGGTTCTCGCCGTACTACCACATAAGGCATATCACTGATCCAGTGGACAAAGCCACCTTGTTATTGTCTGGCAGAGCACTGTTGCATGAAACTGTGCAAAATTCGAAGTCTTCCACTGAACACAAGGAACTCTCCTTTGAAACTTCCTGGCAGACTAAAACTGTGTGCCGGACCGAGACTAATTCGGAACCTTTGCCTTTCACAGGCAAGTGCTGTACCATCTGAGCTACCCAAGCACAACTCACGCCCCATCCTCACAGCTTTACTTCTGCCAGTACCTCATCTCCTCCCTTCCACACAGTTTTAATTTGCCAGGAAGTTTCATATAAGCACACAATCTGCTGCAGAGAAAAAATCTCAATCTGGAAACTCCCTTTGACGAACTTTGTCAGTTGCTATATAGTATTTCGGAATCAAACCCATGCGGTGGCAGCACTTTCGCGGATTAACATCCACCGCAAGTGCTCCAGGCAATCTTAAGCCACCTGGATCTCTCATTTGCAGGGTCTCTCATGCAAGTGTCTTTTTGAGTGTCCCACATGTGCCCCTTTTTATGCACACTCGTTCATTCAGGGCATGATTGACCAGTTACCCCCTGATCCCAGGTCCAGACTAGGGCACTGAGCTTGTCCGACACTTCTTTAGCCAGAATGAGATTTTCACTCTGCAGCTGAATGTACACTGATATGAAACTTCCTGGCAGATTAAAACTGTGTGCCGGACCGAGACTCGACTCAGGACCTTTGCCTTCACAGGCAAGTGCTCTACCATCTGAGCTACCCAAGCACGACTCACGCCCTGTCTTCACAGCTTTACTTCCGCCAGTACGTCTCCTACTTTCCAAACTTCACAGAAGCTCTCCTGCGAACCTTGCAGAACTAGCAGATGGTAGAGCACTTGCCCAGGAAAGGCAAAGGTCCTGAGTTCGAGTCTCGGTCCGGCACACAATTTATATCTGCCAGGACGTTTCACTTCTTTAGCCAATGTTCCCAGAATGAACAATCACATGAGCCGACAGCAGTGGTAAGGGACATCCTTTCTGACAACTGGCAGGTGACAAAATTAGGTGTGCAAGGTAAACGGCCCCCTTGCGCCCCATAGGGTTCTCTAGGCAACCTTTCACCCACCAAGTCACCACTGACAGTTGCAGTGCAGTTGAGTTGCAACTTGTGTGATAAATACCTGTAATTGCAGTTAGACGCAGCTTCTCAGACTTTCTTGATCCTTCGGGCTTTACTAGTTAAATCATGTGCCTTTCAGAATCTCATCTGCATGAAGAATTTATCAACATTATTTGGAGCAACTGATTCAGGACATTCCCTGTCGCGTAAAGTATCTTGTCGGGCTCCATGCAAGAGGACCATTTACAAAACATAAGGGGGTTTTCAACACCTTCTGGAGAATGGTCTTTGTTGCAAACCTAAAAAGTGCAGTTTTTTCAATCCAAGGTGAATTTTTTTTGGGACTTATGCTTACCTAAGGTGGCCTTGTCTCTACAGATGAATACATCAAAACCACCATCAATCAGCTGGTGCCCAAAAACCTGCAGGAGCTCCTCTTTTTTAAGATTTCATTTTATTCTAAGTCCATTCCACAGGCTGTGCACCTCTGCCGTCCTCTTAATAGATTTTCCGAATGGATGTTAAGTTTGTCTGGTCTGCAAATTGTCAACCACCTTTTCAGTTCCTCAAGCAGTGTTTGTGTTCTGCTTTCTTTGTGACTTCTTTTACACTCGGTAAAGTTTTAACTCTGCCCTGTAACAATTTTTTCAATCCAAGGTGAATTTTTTTTGGGACTTATGCTTACCTAAGGTGGCCTTGTCTCTACAGATGAATACATCAAAACCACCATCAATCAGCTGGTGCCCAAAAACCTGCAGGAGCTCCTCTTTTTTAAGATTTCATTTTATTCTAAGTCCATTCCACAGGCTGTGCACCTCTGCCGTCCTCTTAATAGATTTTCCGAATGGATGTTAAGTTTGTCTGGTCTGCAAATTGTCAACCACCTTTTCAGTTCCTCAAGCAGTGTTTGTGTTCTGCTTTCTTTGTGACTTCTTTTACACTCGGTAAAGTTTTAACTCTGCCCTGTAACACATCCCAGTATGGCATTGGTGTGGTTCTGTCCCATCAGAAACCCCGGTGGCACTAAACAATTTATCACTTACACATTAAAGATGCTTTCCGTGGCACAGAATAACTATTCACAGGTGGAAAAGGAGGAGCTGGCTATTTTATTTGAAATTACAAAGTTTCACATTTTCTTTCACAGGGCACGGTTCCTGCTCATCATTGACTGCAAGCCACTGGTTTCCTTACTTGCCCTCATTCCAAGCTGCCAGACAGGACTGCACACCAATGGTAGATGTGAGCCACTCTTTCTCAGTAATTACTGCTACGACATACATTACTTCTCTAGTGCCCAGCGAGCAAATGCTGATGCACTATCGCAGCTGCCAATCCAGAGCTCAGTCAGCGGGAGGTTCTCGTGTTCGTGTTGGATGACACTCTGCACCAAATCCTGTCAGATTTCCATTGATAGTGTGAGAGGTTGTGACAACCACGGCCACTGACCCACTTTAACAGAAAGTGTTTCAGCTGTCCAGACCCATTGGCTGCAGCACATATTTTCAGGTCTATATCACTGGTGTGGCATATGTTTTCCTCCTAAATGATCGACTCGTGCTTGCCACAAGAGGAACAATAATTTCAAATGGTCATCGTCATTACCCCTCCCCCTACCCCTCAGTTCTCCTCAGCACTGAGTTTTCTCGCATATCCCAGCTGCTGCTTGCTTTACACCTTCTCCCTTCTCCCTTCACCAAGCCCAAGTAAGGCTCGCTCCTATGTCTCCTAATGTGGAGCCCGTGGACTTTGAATCATCATCATTATCATCATCATCATCATCATCATCCTCCTCCTCCACCGGTGGATGTGGACTTGCTTCTGCTGGTGCCAGTGGATCAACTGTTACCTTCACATCTGCAACCTATTGTCCTCCAGTGGAACCAGTGGTGTCTGCATTGTCTCCTTCAGTGATTGGTCTACTGCTCGGGTCTACCGCGCCCTCTCTGGTTCTGCAACCAGAGGTCACGGCCCAAGCCTGGCCATTTTTGGCCCTACATTGCCCTTTCAGGAGAGAGGAATATAGTATAACCACCAGTGGGCATCATGATGGAGATAAAAGAGCCTGTGGGGTTATCGTTGTGGAACAGTGTGAACAACTGTCATGAGGAGGTGCGTGCAATGCATGGTTTGGGCAGGGACCACTGACATAACTGTTTAACTTCAGGCGGTAGTAAGCCAGGCCTGCAGTTCTAATGCTGATATCAACCACTGTGGACCTCGCCTTGAATTTCATGATATGTGCTCTTCCCATGTATGTGTTGTGCTTATCCTCATGCACATTTCTAAGCAGTTTTTGACTTTGTTTCCCCCAAAATTGACTTGCACGGCAAGTTTCCACTGCCTCCAGCAGGGTTTTGATCCTTGATTTGTTGTGGAGCTATCTTCAGCCCACACAATGTCTTGTGCTGACAGTGACACCCTTGAGAAATTACTGTACTATAGACTTGTAAAGCATCTTGTCTATTTCAATATAAAGTCCTTTAGTGATATGTCCTAAGCCCACTGCTGTTTCACACGTTTAAGGGACTCACATTTTTTGTTTTACACATTTATTTCCTAATTGCTATTCTCTTGTTATTCTCAGGTTAAATTACGTACTGTTATTATGCCAAATAGTCTATCAAGAGATACTGAACATTTACAAAGAAGGTAGCAAGTATAATCAAAAGTTTGTCTGGCCAAGGGAGAACACTGTAGGTGTTCTGAAACTTACTGAACGGCAGACACCTGATAGACGCTAACTGTTCTTCTCAAAGCCTACATACTTATTTTCAAAATTCAGCATTAAGTGAAGAATCAAGGAATACACTACAACGGCCTACGTACTGTTTCCCACAGACCACAGTGACAAGGTTAGACTAATTACAATCGGGCAGAGACATTTAATGAAACATTCCTCATATGCTCAATATGCACATGGAATAGGAATAAGCCCACAATGTACTGTCTCTATGCCACACACTTCAGCATTGTTTGTTTGTGAAATACAGATGTGGACATGCCTAGATCCTTAATTTATATTCAATGCTTGATGAATTTATATGTGTAAGGGCAATGTAACTGTACAAGTGTGTGTGCATGTGCACGCGCGCATTCTAGCTCTGAAGGAGGATTCAACGAAGAGCTAGCACAGTTCTCAGTCTTGTTTATGAGCATATCGACAAATCAGCACCTCAGCCATTTGGTGAGTGTTACCATTATTCTTCAAATTATTTACATTCCACAAGTACTTTCCATCAGCTTATTTATGTGACATTAAGAAAAGTAGCCAAATGCACATTTCTCTTCTCAGTAAGGAAAAGAAATGGGAACTTAGTCTTCTTTTAAGTTCAATATCCTCAAAAATAATGTACAAAAATCAGAGAATGACTCAATTCTGTATATGAACATGCTATAAAATCAGTATTGATATTTTCCTTTCTGTGAAATAACTAATGGTAATGTTACCTGGACTGTGATACCTAATTGCTCCTCTATGAAAGTCGAAAAAGCTTTCAAACTTCTTGTTCCTCTATATTTCACGCCTTCATTTTCACCCGCCTTGAAAAATTTCAAACTGGAAAGCAGAAAAGGAAACTGTTTAATAATGAGGTTACCCATTAAAAATGAGAACCAATGATCAGTGTTTAACCATTTCAGCATCTGGTATAAAAGGACTATTACTTACACAGATAAAACATTCAGTTACTCAGTCTATAATTTTTATGAAAATCAAATAATAATAATAATAATAATAATAATAATAATAACAAAGAGGGTATGCTACTATTTATTTTTAAGAGATGAATTATACAACAAAGGAGCTACTAAATAAACAAGTGGAACTCCTTGAGCACTGTATCTGACATGTTGTATCTGATTGGCCTATTTCAACTTTCAGTAGTTTGTTTGTCATGTAAATCCCACTTTTCCAATGTGGAACGTTACATCATAAAGGATGCTGAAGAAGTTACAGTGTTGCTGGGGAAATTTCATATCAGTGAAGTTTGTCCCTGGTAGTTGCCGTTTAGGACAAACTGATGGATAAATACTCAACTTCATTATCTGCCACAAAAATTACTTAACAGAAAGAGTAACTTTGATGTAATGAACTAGACTATAGAAAATGAGTCATATGCTGACTATTAACGTCAAAACATTTAGTTGTGTATGAAACATTTACTAGTTTTTACTATTTTTTCCTGCTGTCCCAGTTTGGCAACACTGGTCACATACAACACTGTGTTATTCATTACTTCCCTTAATCTTTAGACTGACTAGACATGAACTCGAGAAACAATTTCATTTTACAGAGCAGCAAATCTATGTGGGTTTATCTGAAAGTCCAACTTAACTCTTGAGCAGGTGCACCATTTTTCATGGCGAGTGGTAATACGGTACACTTCATAAACTTTCACAGAATGGCTGTCTTTATGTTGCCAAGGTAAACGTGTATAAACAAAATCAGAGTTTAATCTTAGTTTAATCAAACAATGATAAAATAAATAATGAGCTAAAGCATTGTTTCATTAAACAAACTTTCATTATATTTCACTGTTGCCATGACAGGTGTTACACACAGCAATGACCCACTCGAAGCATTAAGGAGTGCAGCTGCATCAGATCCCGGCCAACCACTTATTTCATTAGTAATCATCTCGTAGACAATGGCCTCTTTGTGGGATCGTGCTGCTAGCTCGTAATCTGGGTCATTTTCTTCCCTGGGTCATAAATTTTTTTCTCATCTAGCTTGCTGTTTAATTTTATATAAACTGCTGCTCACTTGGACACTTGACAACAAAATCCGTAACTGTGTTAGTTGAAGCAATAACGAAGGAATTGCTATGGGCTCACAGATGTGAAACAACACTGAACAGAACAATTTTATCTGTTGCTGGTGCACTTTATACATAGGTGCACCTGGTCCTGGTTAATCTGTTAGCAGTATTGAATGAGAAAAGTTAAGAAAAAGACATTGCATCTGCTAAAGGGATTCCTCAGGCAAATCAATATTTTGCTCAGGCAGAGCCTTATCAGAGACCATTAACAGCACATAACCACACTTTTGCTATTGGGGGAATCTACGGCGCTGGAATTTTGAGAAATACCTGGCTGATATATTTTCAAAATTTCACAATATCAAATTTTACAGATGGTTTGCACAAGAGATGACACTTTGTACAAGCACAAACCAACAAGATTTATTTGAAAACATTCTGTTTATACACCCTTAAGATATTGGAAAATTGTTGGAGAGCTTTATATCACCAGACAACGTACAGGGTGTTTCACAATTCCTATTAAAGGCTTCTAGGGGTCGCAGAGATGACTTAATAGATAAAGTTTTGTTAAGGAACATCACACCCGAAAATGTACCATTTGGATGTAAAACAAGTTTGAAGATCAGATGACACTCAAATCTCCCACTTCATGGTACACACACAGTAGAGATAATGAGTTCTGACCTGTTACAGGAGCCCACGGTATGGGCAATGTTTCAAGGATTCATCATCGGGTTCTCCTCTGCAAAGTCCACAGTGCGGTGTGCCCATGGAGCACCAAAGTCAACCCAGCCAGTTATGAACTTACCAGTTTCTCCCAGCTGTTGTTGTAATTGGACTAAAATGATATGCAATGTCTTAATTACAACAGGGGCTGATGACTATGCCTTCATCTCAGTTTGTGCACATACAGTGACGTGGTAGATTTGAAAGTTATCCAATCTTTAAACTTACACATATGTAATGTTATACTTCCAGACACGAGTTCCTTTTTAAAATTTTGTCTATTAAGCACCCTATACAGCCCCTAGAAGCATGTAATATGAACTTTGAAACACCTTGTACATCTATTCTGAAATTATGTTAATTTGCAACAGAGACAATGCGGTAACTGTTACATCCAACTTAAAACGATTAATCCAACAGGCAAAGCATCTCAATGGTCATGAAGAGAAGACAAAAAATAAAAACTGATGATCATTTTGCTATCTTGTGATATAACAATGTATCATAGATGCAGACAGTTTAATTGCAAATATTAGAAGATACCAATTCAAATCTGGTTAAAAGAAATGTTACTGAAAGAGCCAATAAGCAGGAACTAAACAGAACTTTCTCAAGGACTACAATTGCTAAGCTGGAATCTTAGTTCATATTTTTCTCTTTTAAAGAAAAATATTCCTATTTAGAGAAAGTCACTATTCACTAAAAAAGTCATCCAAGAGATTGGTTAGCGGGAATACACAAGAGCAGGAAACAATGTCATGCTACCAAGAGAGAAGATCTGAATACGTGAGAATCTACATGTGGCAGAAGAATGTCTCTGCAAATATGAGCTAAAGTGTGGACTGGCTGGAACTAGAGGTATAAATGACAGAAAAAGAGAAACTGAGATACACAGGAAACAAAGAAGCCAAATGAATAGCCAGGCCAGCAAGAAATGGTTCAAATGGCTCTGAGCACTATGGGACTTAACTACCGAGGTCATCAGTCCCCTAGAACTTAGAACTACTTAAACCTAACTAACCTAAGGACATCACACTCATCCATGCCCGAGGCAGGATTCGAACCTATGACTGTAGCGGTCACACGGTTCCAGACATTAGCGCTTAGAATCACTCAGCCACCCCGGCCAGCTGCCAGTAAGAAAGTCACACCTCATGAAGGTAGGATAAAAAGGCAAAATAAATTATGTAACAGTAACACAAAAAGTAAATGAGGAGGAGTGAGGATGAGATAAATGTCAAGTAATCAAGCCGTATGAATGGTGAGAAAGCATCTGTACATTACTTTAGTCATACCACAGAGGTACAGAACCTACATTACCCAAGTGATGAAGTACACTAATTCCACATCTATTTTGTTTAATCTTTAATGTGTGTATTCATTTTATGAGTAAATTCATGAAAATGATGAGAATGCAGTATGAAGTAGTACATCAATCTAGGTTAGTAAGGCATGTAGTGTCTAATCAGGATTCTGTGGCAGTAGCGAGGCTGCAAATAGCAACTACAGGTGATGTGGAAAGAAGAATAAGAATGTAATTTAGAGCAGAACATTAGAAAAATTTTAGTCTTTGCAGAGTAGTTAACGGATGTACTTTTAATCAGGACAGTATAGCACTATCCCAGACAGGAGTCATTACTGATTTCTGCTGAATTTACGGTTTACTTACCACACCCACTATCAATTAAGGCTGAAGCTACTCATATCTTCCCCACAACATCCACAGTTGGAGGTTTGTGCAGTTTTGTGGGTAGGACCTTGAGTTGAGACTACTGATAATCCTACCTCAGTTATGTGTAACACAAGATTTTTTTTTTTTTTTTCATTAAAGAAAAGCTCAAAGACAGAACGAGTGATGAATACACAAGTACTTTTTTCTGGTGCCTAGAAAAGCATGTGTTTCATATGCCTGGATTTTAAATCATGAAAAAATTCCAAAGCTGAAGACAACTGCTTTCTGTCCAGGTGGTGAATTTATTCCATCAAAAGAGCTCCCTGAATTTTTGAGGTTCTGATTGACAGAAATTCTGAAATCTCCTGAACAGAGTGTTTTTGTACGCAAGTTTTCCTTTACTAGTAACACAATGATTTTTTTTTTTTTTTTTTTTTTTTTTTTTAGCTGTTCCATCACTTATTCACTGTTACCAGTTCCACTAGAACTCAAAACTACATGATATGAAACAATCTTTTTTTATTGTCTGATGAAACAAATCTTTAACCTTTGCTGCAAAGCTGTTGCACAGAATTTACAGTATTTTACTATAACATTTTTATTACACAAACTCAAATTATATATTTCAGCATCATAACTTGTGTATGCGTGATGACCAATTTCTCTCTCTTACCCTCAGGAAGACATGTGGCACTCACTCACAAGACTTGTCCAGAAAGTAATGTCACCAGTTCTATTCTATGTTCCTACTGGTCAGAGTGCAGTCTACCTGCCCAGGCTGCTTTGTGGAGGTTGATAACTTCCAAACACGGCTAACCCTAGTTTCCTCCAAGCTCCCTCAGAGGCAAGATGTGTCCCTTGGTTGTCTCATTCCAGCCACAATGCAGCATTCATCTGAACAACAGTATACCAGGTGTAGAAGTATGAAAGCGGAATTTGGTTGCAATAATTACACATCTGTTGTTTGAAACTGAAACAATATTTTATTCAAAATAATCTGCATTGCTATTTACACATTTCTCCCACCTCTCCAGCAGGCTATGAATGTCACGCCAAAAAAACAGTTCTTCTTTAAAAATGAACCAGTCAGTAAGCCATTTTCATACAAATTGAAGCATTGTTCAGTGAAAGTGTGTCCCAGTGATGCAAATAGACAATAATCAGAAGGAGCCAAGTCTGGAGAATAAGCCGCATGCCTAGTATTTTCCAACTGAATGCCTCTATCATTTCCCTGACCTGTTTTGCTGGGTGTGATGGTGTGTTATCTTGGAGCGATATTACTATGTTGCTTTTTTCCATATTCCGGTAGTTTTTCACATAATGCCCGATTTGAATCATCATTTGCTGTTGGTAGCGATCATTGTTAATGGTTTCACAAGGTTTTAGCAGCTCATAGTAGATGACACCCTTCTGATCCCACCAAACACAAAGCATTGTCCTCTTTCCAAAGCGTTTTGGTCTTGCAGTGGATGTCGATGGTTTGCCTGGATTCACCCATGATTTATAGCGCTTAGGATTCTCAAAATACATCCATTTTTCTTCACCTGTCACTGTTCAATGGAGAAATGACTTTCTTTTTACGTGGTAAGCAACATTTAACAAGCAGTCGTTCGATTTACTTGCTGTCTTTCATTCAGTTCATGTAGAACTGTCTTTCCCACTTTCTGCACCTTTTCCATAGCATTCAACCAAAGAGAAACGGCCTTCAGATTCAATTGTTCTGCGAGTTCCTGTCAAGTTTGAGTATCATCTTCACCTAACAAGGCCTGCAATTCTTTATCTTCGAACTTTCTTGGTGGTTTCCCCACACTCATCGTTTCTCATGTCAAAATCACCACTTTTGAATTTTTTGAACAACTGAAAACACTGTTTCCCCAAGAGCACATTCGCCAAAAGCTTTGATAAGCATTCAATGTGATTCTGTAGCAGTTTTCTCAAATGATAACAGAAAACCAATGCTGTCCGCAAATCATAGTTTGTAGGTACAAAACTCTAATGTTTACAGGTTTGAAACATCCCAATGTATGGAACTTGCATTACTGTGTACTGACATTCGTCGTCACCTGTTGTCGGAAGCAGATGGCACTGCAGACACAGTCTCATAAGTTCTACGCTGACAGCTAGCACTATCTATAGGGAAATTCCGGTTTCATACTTCTACATATGGTATGATTAAATTCTGTCAGTAACTTGGAAAATGCACAGTTGAAACATTTCCAATGGCTGAGTAGGAACTTGCCAATGAATGTTTGCTAAAATGGGAAGCCATTTGGCACAAGGTGTTTTTGGAAAGCTGGGATGACTTTGACAATTAAGCTCACTTTGGACACTCGAAAGGTGAAGATAGTGGGAGTCGCATGTAAACTTTTGAACACAGAGCATGAAGGTGCTCACAAAGCTGGGGAAAACGAGAAAAGGACAAGAAAAAAGTCATGTGCATCAAACCAGACAATGCCAGCTCTAGAAACTCCACCAAAACTATATACCCAGCCACGCTGCCTTCTTGTGCCTTCCCCTCCCCTGATCTGAGGGCCAGAGTACACACCATGGGAGCGTACGGCATAGTCCATATCAATTCAGGCAGGCTAGGAAAAAATATTACCTTCATAGTCTCGGATGTTATTGAATTTAGCATATGTTAAAATGAAGGACTATGTAAGGAACAGATATTTTTTGTTTTCTCCAAAAATAATTTCTGCTCTGAGATACAGCCCTCCAAAGAATACACAGCACATACCATTTTGAAGATGTGAATTTCGGAAAACATTTTAAAATGCTGTATCTCCAGAACAGTTCTAGATATTTTTTTTTTTTTTTAATCTGGAAGATAATTGCTTTATGATTACAAAGAAATCCTCCATCTGGACTTATCTGTCCAAGTTCTTTTACTATAGTGTTCTGAACTTTTTTATAATTTATGGATATATATATATATATATTTTTTTTCAAAAACGCCAATCCATAAAATTTTGATTTTTCTCTGTTAATTAGTATCATGTAGTACTATATTCTCTGTAATGGAGAGGTTCCACTTTTAAGTTGGACACGTTTTATCAAAAAAAAAAATATTTTTTTTTTACTTTCTAGGGTAAAGAATGTCTTCACTGAAGTAGTTTCTTTATTATAATGTTTATTTGTTTTTTTCTGTAAATTATAAAAAAATTCAAAAGGCAACAGTAAAAGAACTTCCACAGATATGTCCAAATGGAGGATACCATTGTAATCATAAACCAATTATCTTTCAAATAGAAAAAGCTCTAACAAAATATCTAGAACTGTTACAGAGATACAGCATTTTTAAAAATATTTCAAAATTCGCATCTTTAAAATGGTGTTTGCCATGGCATCTTTGGAGGCCTGTATCTCAGGGCAGGGATTTTTTTTTTTTTTTTTTTTTTGAGAAAACAAAAAAAAGTGTGTTTCTTACCTACTCCTGAATTTTAACATATGCTAAATTCAATAACATCCGAGACTATGAAGGTAGCCCGCCTGCCTGAAGTGATACAGATTATGCCATACGTGATCACTCCGATAAGAGGTGACAGTGCGAGGGAAGGTCATGTCCAGAGGAGAGACACTGTAGGGAAACTGCGATCACGACTGCTAAATACCGTGATAGTTCAGATGCTAGGGGAGGAAAAAATGCATTTCACATAACTGAGCAGCAGTTATTTACACCTGACCCATGGTGGAGGGACCCCAGCATCGATGAGTCGGCTGGTCACAGGGCTACTCCAAAGGCAGCTGTCACAAATCAGAGACTCCAGAATGCTATATCGAGTCCGCCTCCCATGATCAAGATGGGACAGTATGAGAGCTATGTAAAGCCACAGAAGCGTGTTACCGAGGCAGCAAAGATTATTAAGGTGTGACCAACGTTTTTGCTTAAGTCAGGGACGATGCAGAAGCCACATCAACTGAGGATCGAATTTCAGTCTCAAAAAAGCAAAAGACTCTGCCACATCGAGCAACTGGTCGCCGAGATATAGTTCTGATTGAAGACGGACAGTGTAATGACCTGTCTTGGTGGCCGGAAACTGACAGAAATGGGTGAGAGCACAAGACTGCGCCTTTTGTATGGCACCCTGTAGTCAGCATTCAGCAACATCCACAGTTGAGACACAATAATAAAAGCAAACATCGTCAGCTTACAAGGATGGTGGCACTGTATACACCACAGCTGTAGTAGACCATTGATAGCCACCAGAAAAAGGGACACGCTCAATACAGAGATCTGTGAGACCCATTCTCTTGTTCAGTGGAGGGTACTGTACGAAGCACCAACTTGACCCCAGAAACTACAGTGTGATGATAAGCTATACAAGAGTCAAACTGGCCTCTGACACTCCACTCAAGTGCAGTGATGAGGATGTGATGATGCGATGTACAGTCGTAAGTCCTTTGCAAGTCTAAGAAGACAGGAATAAGGTGTTGTCGGCAAGCAAAAGCCACCCAGATGGCAGACTTCAAGCAGACGAAACTGTCAGCAGCAGAACAGCCTTTGAAAAAAATCATTCTAAGTTGGAGCCAAAAGGCCCTAAGACTCAACGTATCAACACAGCTGCCGGATCACTGTAGATTCAAGCAACTTGCAGTTTAATGAGGCTAATTGGACAATAACTGGCCATCTTAAGGGGGTGGTTACCCAGTTACGGTGCTGTGACAACCACACTTTCTCGTCACTGAGATGGGAATTCATCCTCACTCCCAGTGTGATTGAAAATGGCTTAGATATGCAATGCCGATCCATTGTCTAACTGTAGTCGAAGGATACAATAATTATTTGTCAACTATTCCTACCTCTTCAAAAGTATTGTTTTGCAGTGCTGCCAATTGATTTATGCACAGCAGTGTAATTTTGGCTGTTTATCTTCGTTGCTACTGATAACATATTAAATCCTTCAAATCTGCACATTCAAAATTCACAAATTCTCTTTAAAATTTCAGGTTTAAGTTTACTATTTGTTGTTGTTAAATTTTATTTGCTTCTATCCATATCTGTTCTGGGTTGACGTCGACAGTTGCTGTATGCAATGCCCCACTGGTGATTTATCGTGCTGTTGAATGGCAAAGTAAAGTCTGATCGGGCGCTACAACTTCCTGTTATTTCATCTTTCTCACCTTGTTATTTCAGCACACTTGCCAACCTCTTCTGATTGAACTTCTTTTCTCAAAGTGCTACACTTACTGCTGGAAATTAAGAGTATAAGTCCGTCATCCGACTCTCGAAATGAATGCAAGAGTTCTCATTAACAGTGCCTCACATATTTTACTCGTTTTCAATAATTGTACATTACACAGTTGATATATTATTTGGAACGTTGCAGAACAGTGACAAGGAGAAAATCCAAAAATGGTCTGTCTTAAATAATGGGTTCCAATTGAGTGTACCCATATAACAAGTTTTCGCTTGTGCCCATGACGTCCTAGGCATTGTCGAGGCTGCTCTTCCTCTATCGCACACACTGTGTCTCCAAGACAGAAACTGACAACAGGAAAATGGGACTCACTTCACCTGTTTTGTCTGGTGTCAGGAGGAGGCAAATGCGAAACGATAGGGCTCTATTAGTCATCAGCAGCTCAAACAAACGGTGAATGATGGTAACCCTTAGGGGAATGACAGCAGCGGAAAGGAGAGGACAACAGATGTACTCAGTGTGAATGCTTGAGGGCCTCATTCAACATGCTGAAGGGGCTATTGTGGCAGCCACTGAGGAAACAGAGTGCAACCAATTGGAATTGTAGCCCATGTCAGAACAAATGATGACCGACATCTGGGCTCAGTAGTCATTGTTGGGTCATTCCAGCGACTGGCAGAGAAGATTCAGAAGACCGGCCTTGCACTCAGAGTTTCAACAAAGCTCACAATTTGCAACATTTCCCCAGAACAGATTGTGGCCCTTTGATCCCGAGATGAGTGGAGGGACTGAACCACAGACTTTGAAGGTTCTGTGACAAGCTAGGCTGTGACTTTCTGGCCTTTCACAATAGCGCCGAGAACTGTAGGGTCCTCCTAAATGGGTCAGGTGTGCATTACACGTCAGAAGTTGCTACTCAGTCAGCTGACATTGTGTGGGGTGCGCACAACGTATTTTTTGGATCAGGTGACTATCCATCCAATTAAGATAATGATAGAGGTCAGAAACCTAGAAGTATCAGTGTAAGATTGAAAGAAATGCCTCCCACAGATGAGAGTATTAAAATTC
The DNA here is from genome assembly GCF_023864345.2 of Schistocerca serialis cubense. Classification (NCBI taxonomy): domain Eukaryota; kingdom Metazoa; phylum Arthropoda; class Insecta; order Orthoptera; family Acrididae; genus Schistocerca; species Schistocerca serialis. Next base: position 767,175,500 of record NC_064638.1, read on the forward strand.
TAATGGTAAACTTTTGAAGGATTCACAACAAAGTGCCAGAGATTGAAGTGCTCTTGAAAAACAGTGAAGCTCATATAATACTAGGTACAGAAAGCTGGATGAAACCTGAAGTTGATTAGCAGTGAGGTATTTTGGAAAAATTTATTAACTATACATTAAAAGGATAGGCAAATGCGAAATGGAGGTGGTGTACTTGTCACACTAGACGAGAAACTCAAATCCACCAAGACAGAGATTGAAGCTGCAGGTGAGATTGATTGCGCAAGACTCAGTATCAGGGGTCTACATAAAATGATGATTGGATCCTTCTGTTGCCCACCAGACCGATCTCCTGATGTAACGCACAACTTTAGAGAAAACCTCAATTCACTTGTATGTAAGTTCCTCAATCATACTATAATCATTGGTGGAGACTTTACTCATCCAACAATTAATTTGGAAAATTACAGTTCTGTTAGTGTTGGGTGTGAAAAGACATCCGGTGAAACTGTACTAAATGCCTTCTCTGAAAACTACCTAGAACAGGTAGGTAGGAACCCCACTCATGATGGAAATATATTGGATCTAATGGCAACAAATAGACCAGACCTCTTTGAGGATGTCTACAACAGAACTGCTATCAGTGACCATGACAACTAAACCAAGCAGAAAAGTATAGATGTTCAGTAAACCAGATAAAAAAATCAGTAGTGTCATATCTCAATGAGAAACTTGAAATTTTCAACACAGGGCGGAAGCATGTAGAGGAACTCTGGCTCACATTTAAAAGAATAGTTGTCACTGGACAGATATGTACCCAATAGAACAGTTCATAATGAGAGGGAACCTCCATAGTAAACAGTCACTGTAAAGAAACTTATAAGGAAACAGAAATTACCGCATAATAGATGTACAACAAAGCCTAAGTCTACAGAAAGAGAAATGCTGAATGAAATGCATTTTGCTGTCACGAGAGCAATGCATCATGGCTTCGATGGCTACTGCAGCAGAACACTGTCAAGCGATCTTTCACAGAATTCGAAGAAATTATGGTCATATGTAAAGGTTGTTTGTGGCACCAAAGTTTGTGTCCAGTCCCTAGCGAATGAGACAGGAAATGAAACGGAGGGTGGCAAAGCAAAAGCTGAAATGTTTAACTCCGTTTTCAAATGTTCCTTTACAAAGGAAAACATAGGAGAGTTGCCCCCAATTTAATCCTTGTACCACTGAAAGCATGAATGAAATAAGTATTAGTTCCAGTGGTATTGAGAAACAGCTGAAATTATTAAAATTGAACAAAGCTAGAGGCCTCAACTGAATCCCTGTCAGATTCTATACTGAACTGGCAGCAGAGTTAGCCCCTTTTCTAACTATAATCTATCGTAGATATCTCAAAGATTAGTAGAAGTGATCCATAAAACTACCATTCAACATCCTTGACATTGATTTGTTGTTGCATCTTAGAACATATTCTGAGCTCAATCATAATGAGGTATCTTGAACAGAATTACCTCCTCAATGCCCACCAGTATGTATTTTGAAAACATAGATTGTGTGAAACCCAACTCACACTTTTCTCACACTGGTCTTTGCTTTAGATCAAGGCAATGAAGTAGATGCAATATCTCTCGATTTTCTGAAAGCATATTGTCAAAAGTACAGTCATATAGGGTACCAAGTGAAATTTGTGACTAGACTGAGGAGTTTTTGGTAAGAAGGACACAACATGTTACCTTGGATGGAGAATCAGCATCAAATGTAGAAGTAATTTCTGGCCTGCCCCAGGGAAGTGTGTTTAGACCCTTTCTGTTCATGTTATATATTAATGACCTTGCAGACAATATTAACAGTAAAATCAGGCTTTTTGCAGATGATCCAATCATCTATAATGAAATACTATCTGAAAGAAGCTGCATAAATATTCAGTCAGATCTTGATAAGATTTCAACACCGTGCAGAGACTGGCAACTTACTCTAAATGCTCATAAATGTAAATTTTGCACTTCACAAAACAAAAAAACGTAAAAACTATAATCACTGTTGGACTCAGCCAACTCATACAAATATCTGGGTGTAACACTTTGTAGGAATATGAAAGGGAATGACCTCATAGGTTCAGCCATGGGTAAAGCAATTAGTAGACTTCTGTTTACTGCTAGAACACTGGTGACGTGCAAACAGTCTGCAAAGGAGATTGCTCACAAATCACTTGTGCAACTGGTTGTAGAATACTGCTCAAGTGTGTGGGACCCGTACCAGATAGGACTAACTGGGGATATTGAATGTGTACAGAGAAGGGTAGTACAAATGGTCAAAGGTTTGTTTAATTCGTAGGAGAGCATCACAGATATACTGAAGGAACTGAACTGGAAGACTCTTGAAGATAGATGTAAAGTGTGCTGAGAAAGTCTATTAATGAAGTTCCTATGGCTATGTTTACTCTAGGGATATACCACAGTCCCCAACATATCACTCACATACAGATCACGAGGACAAGATTACAATAATTACTGCACGCACAGAGGCATTCAAACGATCATTCTTCCTGCACTCCATATGCGGATAGAGTGGGAAGAAACCCTTATAACTGGTACAATGGGACGTACTCTTGCCATGAATGTAGATGTAGATGTACATGTAGAATAAACCGGCTGAGCAGATACCATGAACATGGCACGAGGTTTGTCGTTGCCCCAGCTTGCAGATACTATGCATCAAAAAATACATCCAAACAGGAGGATACCTAATTCATTATGAAAATAAACTTTTTAGAGCAGCAATCATCATTCTCTAAGATGCGCATATCTAGTTTTCTTTTTCTGTCTTCTATATGTAACATTTTTAAAGGGATCAAAGAGTCCACTAATGATATTTAACTAACTGTAATAAGATCGCTAAAAATAAAGGAAGGCACATCCTTCATTTTTTTCTGTGAGCAGCAAGGAGAAGCCTTGCTGTTTCCCGTTACCTTTCTTGTTCCAACTACCACTATGTATGCATCAATAGATTAGTCTCATTAACTAATAATATACTGAATTCACTGAACACTTGTGGTCAATTTATTACAAATTGAGAGCATACCCTTTTATATTAATACTACGTAATTATCGGCTTTTCATTTACAGCTATTGTGTGAATGGAGATGTAAAACTTTAGCTGTGGGACTTTTCTGCCAATGGTGTAATATGAAATGCTAATTTATCAGGTAATTTTCTTTTATTGTGTACCAATGAACCCACAGTCTCTCAGAAATGAAGTCCGACATTTAAGTTGCCATACAGTCCACGTCTTTAACTTACTGAACCCTTCCAATATAAATTTGAGGTAAACTACAATGATCATTATCGCCTTTTTTTGTGGGTAATATTCTTTGTGGACTGAAACTTTTCAGAAAACTAAGCAGTTAACTCATGAGGAGGTTACAGTGTTTCATTCTTTACTTCCTGTATCTTCCTTCCATCTTCCTAGGTTGTGGTCAATTCACAATTCGTCAGTTCGAATAATGCTTGCAATACATCACTTCACCCAAGTGATATGTTACCCTACATATGTGACATTGATAACACATCAAACAGGTGTTTCCGCATTTGCCTAAAGACATGAACTGGACCTGGAGCCATGTCAGGACAAAGGGCTAGGGCACTGAGGAATTACCACCCACTGAACGGAGCACTGTATGGTTTCAGGTGGCATGTAGTGAAAGGCAAGCGAGTTCACTCCACCAGCTGTTTGAGGGTAGAAAACTTAGGTTGCTAATTCTCAGACACACAGACCCAGGAATAATGCAAAGCAAAATGTTAAGTGACAGCATCTGGATCAGCGTACACAACACCATTCAGGAGACACCAGTTACACCTGAGAGAGGAGGGGAGGGGAGGCGGAGGGGGGACTTGTGTCTGCAGAGGTATCAAATCTTTGGCCAAACCTGAGGGGTGGGGGATGTAGTCCAATGAAAGTAACATACTGTTCCCAGCACTCTCGTTTCCATCATTTCATTAGGCGGCATCCAAGCATGGAGCCATTTGAAGGTGATAACTTGCTCCCTCCATGGGTGTCATTTATGGCATCGATCAGCTTTTATGTCATTTCTAATGGCCATGGCAATTTTGGAGGTCCACAACTGTACTGTCTTCCAACAGGGAGGGGGGTGGGGATCGCGACGGAGGAGTAGAGGGTTGTGAAGATGGCTGAGGATAGAATGTCTGTGGTTGTGCTCTTGAAAGCTGCATCAATACTTATATGTGTCAGGGTGCTAAGGCCAGTGGCAGAGGTGACTATACCTAGTCAGCATCATTCCTAGCTCATCTCGGCAGACACCCAGGTGAATGGCACTGAGGAGGGGGACAGGACAATAGGAAAGTGATCACTGTTACACGGGTTATCATAGATTTCAATAGGTGGGGAGAGTAAGACCAGGCTGCAAATGGAAAGACCAATGGCAAAATAATAGCTGTATGCTACAATGAAGTGTGCACGGGCACCAATATCGAAGAGACAAAGATCGAGCTGTGTGGGCAAGTTTTCGATAACTTTGTTGTGGCCAGTGGTCACGGTGTAGCAATTTGAGAATTTCATTGTAAATTCTATGACCACTCGACCTTCTACCATCTCAAACACATGATATTTTAGATGTGAGTGTGGGATGATAGAATCTTACCTACTGCGCATCACGTTTGTGTGCGCAGGTTTGAAATTCAATCACGAGAAGAATGTAGACGCGGCAGTTGAACGGCACCGACAAGTACCTGTCGGACGATCCATGGAAGTTTTAGTGAAAGTGCGTATGAGAGGACCATGGAGTATTTATATAACTCTGTGATAATAGTGTCAGTGGCTATTGTTAGTGAAAAAAGAACAATGGAGAAAAGACTCTTAAAAAATTATTATTCCAGTCTTGTTAGAGGCAAGATGTATTTTATGAATCCTGTGATAGAGTCATGGTTATTAAGACAACACATTTGCAAATGTAATTAACTTTGTTTCTGACACGAGACGATATGAGTGACTAACAAGAAGTTAGATATTTATGTGAGAAGTGAGAATTATGTTCTGTATGAAGTTTTAATATAGCAGTAGTTGATGAAAAGTAATCTTTGAGTATCTACTTATTTCACAAGTAGAGGGAGAATTTTCCATATTCCTGTACCTAGCATCACTCTTCGGAGAAGAAGTTTAAAGAGATTCCAGAAGCCAGTGAAGAAGATCAGCTGCGGATAACAAGTAAGTCATCTCATAAAAGGAGTGGAAGTTAGTATACCCACTTCACACTTAAATTTTTGTCCAATGCGTTAGAACGTGGCGACCGTGACAGGACAGAAAAAACAGGAATTCTAAGACCAAAAAACAAGGAAAGAAGCTGTTGTATGTTGCCATAGCAACTAAACCAAATACGACAAAGAAATTACTCCGAGACAACGGAACATGCTCAAGTGTTTAAAAGAGCAAAATTTTGAATTGAGAAATAGAAGAAGAAGATTCCAGTGTGTTTCTCCAAGAAGAAATATGCCTAGAACACTTCGATTAAGAAGTTCCGGTGCAAGGAGTGTAGAGCTCTCACACACATCGTGGGGATGCAGACGCGGAAACCAACATCCGACGCTGCCGGCACCACCAGTTGCTGTTCGCCGGTGCTGACCTGCCTCTACACCCACTCACCGACGCAGCGCAAATTCTCCTCCGGGTGAGCATAAAACAGAACTTTATTGTTTTAGTACAAAGTGGTACAAACTGTTCAGTGAACTTTATTAGTGTAGTTATCATACTTAAAGTTGGTTAAATGCTTACAAGATCTAAAGCTTGCAAGAATATGGATAACATACAACAAATCGAGGAAACCCAAGAACCAGCAATGGCTACGAAAGTCAGCAAAGAAATGCCTGACTGGTCTGAGTTAGTAAATCTAATCAAAGCCCAAAGTGCAGCTTCAACTGCTCAGAATGAGACTCTAAGGAAAGAATTGGACTTAATGAATTCTCGATTAAATGTCCAGAGTGAAGCTTGAAGTACTCAATTAAATGCTCAATTGAAGGCTCAGAGTGAAACTTTAGGTTTGTTAAATGCCAAGGTCGATTCACAAAGTAAAGAATTTAGTAATCTATGTGAAGGCATGGGTGCTATGAAGACTGTATTTGATGCATTAAATTACAAAGTAGATAATTTAAAAATAGATTTAAAGAATGAATTGCCTAGTTCCTTGACCAGTCATGTAAACGAAATGTTTACTGACCTTAGTAAGTAACAAAATGACAATTTCCTAGATCTAACAAAAAATTTAGAATTTAACTTTGAAGACAGATGTAATACTGAAGAATCCAAAATCAATGAAAAGTTAGGATCTTTTGAAAATATATGTAATGTTTAATACTGTAAAGCAGGATTGAAAACTTTAAAAGAGAATGCAGATAAGCTGAATTAATTAACGCCTCTCATTCAGTCACAAATTACAGGCGTAAGTACATGAGTAGACAATGTAGAAAGAAGCTTCAAAGAGAAAATAGCAAGCTCTGATATCACAAATGTAAGTAGTCTTGACAAACAAGTAGAAGAAATTATAGATTGGAAAGTCACTGAGAGAATAACATCCGGGTATGTACCCCCTATTGCTTCTTCCAAACTTATTGATCCCAGGAAGGACATAGATGACCTGCGGAGAGAAGTCAAGCTTATCCAGGACAAAGTAGAAAAACGGGTAATGTCACCTAATGTTGTGTTAACTAGTGAAGTGGTCACTGGTTTGCAGTGGGGAGACTTACAAAAGAAGTTTAAAGAGAAATACTGGTCTGCCAGTGCACAAGAAAAGTTAATATCAGATTCATGGGACCTGGGCAGAGTCATCTATCCCCCATGGACATTAACGGTCTGAGTTAACAGGCAGAGTGACGACCGCCAGACCCCGAGTTGTTTTCGGTGTTTCTTCCAAAATAGTTTTTCTGCACCGAATTCATTTAAAATCTTTAACTATTCTGTTATCTAACCTTTAAAATCTAAAACTATCCTATAATCTTATTGCTTAGAAAACCGGATATGACAATAAAATAGAGACTTATTTAAGAGAATCACTGAAAAGAAGTGATACCTAGACAAAACAAAATTGAATAGATTATTATACTTCTGGACAGTATAATATGAGGTGACTAATGAAACAACTGTGATACCAGAGTGTACAAAGTTTCTATTTTGTATAGAGTATTTTACACCTTTTATGAGATGCGATGTAGAGGGGAGGGTTTGTAACAGTTTTGAAAGGGGTGGGTATTGTGGATAAAAGCATGGTATCGAAATCACATAAATCATGACTAACACGAAACACACACCACACCTTTCAGACGACCCTCACAAACAAGTGTGCCTGATTCTTCAACACTTGCTGTATCCATAGGGTTGCTAAGATTTCCTTCGGGGACCTCAAGGGTGAAGGTGGGAATGTCCGTTCTGTAGGGGACAATTTAAGACCAAACCTCCTCCGGCATCTCACTCAAGTACCAGCGAGGTGGGGATACCGGGGAAGGGGGTGGGAAGGGTTCCCTGTCTTTGGGGCTGTTTCCTTTCTCTTCTTCGATCTTAGCAACCATTTCTATCTATTTCCTTTCTTACTTCTCATTTGAGGACCTACCTATTTTTTCCCTCTTTCGATATTCATCTACTTCTATTGCTGAAGTCCTTCCTGGTTTTTGTGGTTTCCAATTACCTACATCTTCAGACTAAAAAGCCTGTTAAATCCAGTGTAATAAGTACTCTGATGAACTGTAGGATAGTGGAACTTGAGGACTTGAATAGTATATGTAGACATATTATCTACTGAGAGTATAGAAGAGTTGAGAAGTAGAGGAGAGCTCTAAGGATTAAGTGATATATTAAAAACTGAATGCAAAGTATAAAATAGCTTTGTATCTTTACCAGAGAATACTTAATTATAGTATACAAAGAAGAGCACACTAGGATAATGAACCGCGAGGCTCAGAAAGGATATAGGGCAGGTGTACCTACACGGAGACAGGAGACCTGTAGCCTGAAAAATAGGGATGTTTTATAAAGGGGCGACCTATCAGAATGGAAAGAGGAAGTGCTCTCATAAGGTCAACCCACAAGGAAGATATAGGTACTGATCCTAAAAGAAGGGGACAGTATTGTGACATACGTCACAAAATTGTATAGGGATTATTCTGAAAAGTTTTAATTCTATGCGCAACTAGCAATATTACATTTCATGTAAGTTTACGAGTGTCAAAAGAACACTTTCATTTTGCCCAAAGTTCCTCCAAGCTACAAAAAATATTAAGAATTGTACATACTAAGGAAAGGACATACAAAAGATGAGAACAGAAAATAGATTACTCAATTGTTACAGTCCATCCTGGATTTTCCATTGTTTGATTTTTACTCATGTGTCATGAACACCTTGAATTTACGACTGGAAATAAAGGAGTCCTCACAATTCCTGAAATAAAGAAGGAGTCCTCACACTTCCTAAATACTAGTGAAGAACTGACTAAAACCTTGAGTGAATGCTCATGGCTTAACATTCAAGTAGGACGAAAGAGAATAGCAAAGTAGTAAGCGAACGATTATTCACAGTTATTGAAAGAAAATTGCTGTTAAAATATGAAATTGTTATTATGTGTGATATTATTTACATAGTGATTATGTATAAAATATCGCATGTCCGATCTGGGGGGCGGACGGGGTGGGGGGGGGGGGGTGGGGGGGGGGGGGGGGAGATATGTAATGATTCGAGAATTTCAACGTAAATTCTATAGCCACTCTGCCTTCTACCATCTCGAACACACGACATTTTAAATGTGAGTATGGGATGACAGAATCCTACCTACTGCGCGTCACATGTTTGTGTGCGCAGGTTTGAAATTCAATCACAAGAAGAATGTAGACGCGGCAGTTGAACGGCACCGACACGTACCTGTCGGACGATCCATGGAAGTTTTAGTGAAAGTGCGTATGAGAGGACCATGGAGTATTTATGTAACTCTGTGATAATAGTGTCAGTGGCTATTGTTAGTGAAAAAAGAACAATGGAGAAAAAACACATTAAAAAAATTATTATTCCAGTCTTGTTAGAGGCAAGATGTATTTTATGAATTCTGTGATAGAGTCATGGCTATTAAGACAACTCATTTGCAAATGTAATTAACTTTGTTTCTGACATGAGACGATATGAGTGACTTACAAGAAGTCTGATATTTATGTGAGAAGTGAGAATTATGTTCTGTATGAAGTTTTAATATAGCGGTAGTTGATGAAAAGTATCTTTGAGTATCTACTTATTTCACAAGTAGAGGGAGAATTTTCAATATTCCTGTACCTAGCATCACTCTTCAGAGAATAAGTTTAAAAACATTCCAGAAGCCGGCGAAAGAGATCGGCTGCGGATATCAAGTAAGTCAGCTTGTAAAAGGAGTGGAAGTTAGTATATCTACTTCACACTTAAATCATCATCCAAAGCATTAAAACGCTTCCACCCCACAAAGGGTTATGGGCATTGAAGTAATCAAAAATTAGGAAGGTTGAGGGGAGGTGAGAAATCAGTGCAGAGAATGTGTTCCAAGGCAATTCACTAGCAGGAGGAAGATACGCATCACAGATAGTAAAATCCAGAGATGTCCTCCAGACATGTATCAAGTGGCATGTGTTCACCGTATACTAGAGTTCAGAACATAGATGCAAATTTTGCTTGATACCCTCTCATACTCAGAGTATTTCTTAAAATAGACCTGACAGCCATGGAGGGGAGGGCTTGCATTGCTGGAAACTAAATTTCCTTGATGGCAATGCAGAAAGTAGAGGAAACGCTCAACTACTGTTGACGCGCAGCCAAGCAGTGGAAACACTAACACAGTTCCACTGGGGAACCACACTACTGGTATCTTGTGGTAGCATGAACAAAGCAGGTCATGCCACCAGTTGCAAGGATACAGCGTCAATACACACTGGTTCCGAATCAGGTTGTGAAGGGGAGTGCAATTCCACAGTGGCCAACACAAACTCTGCCTCAGATACAGCGGTGGATGGCATGGGGGCCGTCAGTCTCTCCTTCTTGAAGGGCTACGACTACTACTACTACTACTACTACTACTACTACTACTTCTTCTTCTTCTTCTTCTTCTTCTTAGATTATTTCGATGTCTGTGAGGGGTTGTCTGCCTTAGTTTCAGAATCTGAGAAGGACCATGAAATCCTATGATCAGCAGCTTGTAGCTCCTTTAGCCATCGGCTGATATCCAGTTGCAGATTAAAAGAAACGAGGGGGCGGTGGGGGGGAGGGAGGGGGGGGGGGGGGGGGAAGCATCCCTAGGGAGCTCTTCCTGGCAACATATGCCAGAGGAAAGTTATGCTTGTCAAGATGGGGGTTAGGGATCAACGTCGTTGACAGGAGGGGCGTCAACATTCCCGAAGTCAGTGTGGGGGAAGCAGTAGGAACAGAGCCCCAAACCACCAAGGGACCAGATGTAGTTGAGTGGCCCTGGAGACCTAATGTAAGGGGAACAAAGGGCAAGGCTACTGTAGCTGATGTGTATTATCCCTACGAACAGGGCTCGCTTTACAATGCAAAAACACGGGCTCGAATCTCATGCATTTGCAGCATTAGATGGAAAAGAGTGCAGTAGCAACCCTATTGTCCTTTGGTACACGTTGGACAAACTGCATACTCCTAACGGACACGTAATGCATCATAGGTCTGTAAAAGGAAGTCACAGTAGAAGACTATACCCTCTACCATACTGAAACTGTTATAGAGGGGGGGGGGGGGGGGGGGGCAGCACTTGTGACTGAGCAAGGGACGCAGTTTCAATCAGAACTGATCCATTCTTCCATTTTCGAGATCGCTGCTACTTCCTCAAACCTGTCCTCAAGTTGTTCAACAAATAATAATGGCTCTGTGGCCCGAAAGGAATTCCCATAAGTCCTAGAGCAAATTATATTGAAGGTAGTATTTTGCAGTTGTCTCTCAACCCTGTACTCCTCCCATGGTGTAGCTAGGGAAGGAAACATTTTGAGGACGTATCTCTTTACAGTGGAAGACTCTTTTCCTTCAGAAGAGACTGCTGGAGCCATGCAGTCACCAGTGAAAGGAAGCTTAATCTGCTTCATGTGCAAGTCATCCACCATGGTGCCTTCCACTCTGAATGGAGGCTCTTCCCATGTGTACCACCCAGTCTCAATAACTGGCTACCTGGCCAGTAATCCATTGCCCAGAATCCCCATTCCCCAGCCACAATGGGCACAAACTCCTTGATATGTGTGGGACTTTCCAGGGTCAGGGGGCTACTAGCATGTAGGTTCTTAATTACCCCCACCACACAGACAGCGAGATGGTTCCCAGGAAGGGTGCAAAGATAAAAAATTCACGAAGGTGGAACATATACCAAGGGTGACCATCCCTGCATGATCCACACTTCTGCAAAATTTGGAAAGGGAATGGTACATCAAACTGAACAATGGAGGCCATTTAAAATGAAAGAGGGTGCAAGGGTCAGAAGAAAGAAAGAAAGGGAATGTCCAAAATCAGAAACAAAATCCAAATGTGGTTGGTACCAAGAATACCATCCCCATGGATAGGCAAAGGCAAAAAAGGAACAGAAGAAGAATGGGCATGCAGTACTGAAATGGAAGATGCACTGCAAGGTCTTGGGCCCCATGTTGGCCAAGCATGTACTAATAAAAGAGTTGTGTGCCCTGGGGGGAGGGGGGGGGGGGAGGAGGAGGGGAAAATGGTGGAAACTAAACAATTGTTTCTTTACAGTTTTGTCAACAAATCTGTAAATTACAACTTCGGCAGATGAAAAAAGGCAAGCTGGACAAGTATTCAAAACTGTTCCCTTGCCTGTTCCAGGCAATGCTCTTAACATACTTCGTTGTCCTGGCATGAATCGCAACTCGCACTCATAGTTTCAGTTATGGAGGAAAAAAGTTCGGGAATTCAGCTGTGTCCTTTTCAGATGATAGTGAAAGATCTGGTACACCACAGAAAGCCTCAATCCATTCTCCAGAATGTATGTCCAGTGTCAGTACCACCTTGTCTAGCAATCTGGTAGGAGGTGTACTGGCAAGATGAAAAATGCAGGTCATGAGTTGTGCCTGGATAGTTCAGTCTATAAATGTATTGCTCACAAAAAGCAGGATCCAGGTTCAGGTTCCAGCTTTTTACAAACTTGGAATCTGTTAGCAAGAGAGGGCACACAGCTACTGGGTGAAAGATTTTTTTTCAGGAATGCTCTCATTTTTGTCTCAGCATCCTGTCAAAGTCCCGTCAACAAAAGTATTTGACATACTAAAATTTGTACCATTTTCTTCAGTTTCTCATTAGTTTTAAAAGTATGGGCTATTTAATGATATCGTAACAATGCTGAATTTCTTGAAACAAATTTTCATTATCAAAAATCAAATCTCTTTGGTTTGAGGAAAAAAAATTATGTTAGTTGTACATTTTTTGTTGATGTACTTGCCAATATTCATGATGGTATTCCAGTGGGAGCATATTAAAATAAATTTTATTTTAATGGTAAGCCCAGCACATGATATGTAGTTGGACTTGTTATTAAGTTATAATGCAAACCTCAAATGTTAAAAACCAAATAATGCTGTCAATTCATAATTTTTATTTAGTGATAATTTCATATGTTACCAGAAAATACATTTAAACTTAAATTCAGATTTGGCCTTCCCATGTTAACTGAAAATATTTTAACATATACCATAACACCACATGCCCAAAAAGACTACGGCTAATTTACTTAACTGTACCTTCATTGTACAAATACATTAACATTCATCAATATTATCAATTAAACAATGGTGTAGCTGTTGTTATTTAACAATATGATATTTGAGCTCATGGCAGTGAGAAACATTTATTTACCCTTCTTCAAAAGAAAGACATAATGCTGATACAATACTTCATACTGGAGTTTAAGATTTTCTTTCAAATGACATGGCCCAGTTCTCCGAAGCAGTAATGACAAAGTACTGAAGTAACAACAATTCCCCCCCCCCCCCCCCCCCCAATGCAGTCTGTGAAGCTTTTCGCAGTTCTTCATTAAATAGTATGTATTTTCTTCCAGCTGCAGCTGTGGGATTTAACTTGCAAACTAAGAAGTTAGTGTACGGGTTTTTTTTTTTTTTTTTTTTTTTAGTACAACCAATTTATCTGGTCTTCGTTATGAAAAGGAATAAGCTGGTCCACAATGATGCATGCATAAAAGGCTTACTTCTCATCTCTCTATAGCACACTGATGAAGTTTTGTGCCGTGAACAGTCTTATTTAATAACCTGACACACACACACACACACACACACACACACACACACACACACACACACACACACACACACAGAGAGAGAGAGAGAGAGAGAGAGAGCTGTTTTGTGCTCTTTGCCACAATGGAAGTTTTTATCATCATTGTTAAGTTGTAGGGGAGGGATATGTAGTGCCTCGAGAATTTTGGGGTAAATTCTAGACACATTCTTATTTCCACTGTCTCGAATATGTGTTATTTTAAAGATGTGTGTGTGAAAGCGGAACTGTGTCTACTGAGCCACGATTATGTGTGTGTGCAGGTTTCGTGTGTATCGGATGGTAGATTGGCGCGGGCAGGTAGTCACAGCGCTCACCTCAGAAGTTACAGGCCAGCACAAGGAGCAAATGCGCCGTACTCCATGACAGTGCTACATCAGTCATTATTGAGAACAGCTGAATGTTGTTAAACAAAAGAAAAGACACTTACTTATTCACTTACTTTCGTGAGGTCCGGATGGTGGACTTGCTACAGCTATCTAGATTGTATTTGTTATAAAGAGTATAAGAGTATCTGTTGGACCGGTAATTGTTGGGCTTACAAAAAATGAATCGTTTATATGGTGTCTTGTTTGTGGAAGTGGAAATACAGTGAGATTGGTCTAAAAGTATCCCGAGTGTACGCAGTTATTTTAAGAGTATAAAAAGTTCCTCCAAAACAGCATCTTATCTTCGAAGAAGAAGTTGGGCAGACAATCGCAGCCGGCTATCCTGAAAAGAAGATTGGCAAAACAACTCCACGTAAACTCCATAATAAAGTGGGAGTGTGGGTCTGGCACACCAGCACCACACTGCTCCTCTAGTTGCCGGAAACCACCAGAACGTGACGACCAGAGTGATTAGGACTCGAAAATGGGGAATGTTTTTAGAGTAATTGAGACAAGAAGTTGAGAGTTGCCATAGCAACCCTTCATAACAAGGTGGAGAAATTGGTTTGTAGGAGACAATTAAGAAGATTTGGGTCAGCCGCCGACGCAGTAACCTGCCACCGTTGTTGGTTGCCATTTGAATTGCTGACTTCGCACATGCCAGTGCCGCGACCAACATTCGGCACAACCGGCGTCCGTGCTATTCACCGGTGCCAGTTCTACACCTCACCGACGCAGAATAGAACACTATGCCAGGTGAGCTAAGGGCAATAACTACTTGAATGTAAAGTAGTGTGGTCATTATTCACAGAGGTGATTTTTTTTAATGATCGCAAGGTCAAAAAAGAATAAAAATATGGAGCAGCAACAACTACCTACAGAAACTTCTGAACCGGGCAAGGCCATAAGAATCAGTAGGGAGATCCCACATTGGACTAAATTAGCAAATTTAATGACTGCTCAAATTTCCTCTTTAAGTGAAAAATTAAATGCAGATTCAACTTCTTTAAGAAAGAACTAAATGCTCAAAATGCTTTATTAAGGGAAAAAATAGAAGGACAAAGTGCAGCTGCACCAGCTCAAGTACAGTCCTTGAGAAATGAAATAAGTACAACTTTAAGTGAAAAACTAGAAGCACAGGGTGAAGCTTTAAATTCTAAATTTGAGGTGTCAAATGAGAAAATTTTACGAGTAGATTTAAAAAATGAATTAAGTAATTCTTTAACTGTACAAATAAATCAAATTTTTACGGACTTTAACCAAAAGCAGGATGATCAATTTAAGCAGGTAACCCAGAAGTTAGAATTTGGTACTGAAGACAAGTGTAACTATATAGAGTCTGAATTTAAAGAAAAATTAGGATTTTTTCAAAACGTATGTAATGTTACATTCAATGCAATAAAACAAAGACTACACACCCTGAAAGATAGCATCAAAAGACAGGATTAAACTGATCCCTCTTGACCAGTCACAAATTGCAGGAGTCAACACTTGAGTACATGATGTGGAGAGAAATTTTAAGGAAAAGCTAGCAACCTCAGAGACCATAAATATTAGCAGTCTGGAGGAACAGGTAGAGGAGTTGATAGATTGAGAAGTTACCGAGAGTATAATATTTGGAAACGTTTCGACTGTTGCTTTTTCCAAACTTAATGATAATAACAATGTTAGTGACGACTCATGAAAACAATTCAAACTTGTCCAGGACAGAATAGAACACAGAATAACTTTACTTAATGTCGTGTTTCCTAGTGATAGGGAAATTGTTTTGCTGTGGGGAGACTTTCACACAAAATTTAACGAGAAGTACTGGTGTGCACTTGCTCAAATGAGGTTAATATGAGATCCATGGGATCCGGGTGGAGTCACACCTGTTCCCCAGGGACATTAACATTCTGTGTTAAAGGGCGGAGTGATGACTGTCGGATCCCGAGTTGGGTTCGATGTTACTTCCATATTCAATTTCCCACATCGAATTCTCTTCAAGTCGTGTACTATCCTGTATTCTGTTCTCATCCTCTTAAACTGTCATATAGTTTAGTACTTCAGCATACTCGTCTTGACGTGGTGGGCAAGAAAGAGTTGCAGCAAATCACTGCTTCTTGTGGAGGTAGCAGTAAGTGATCTTGTCATTATACGCTGCCTTACTTGTTTTACGGGCACTAGGATCCCCAGTTATATAATCACGTCGATGGATTTGTTGTTATATCAAGTCAAGACTGAAGCATTTGGCAATGCCTCGTAATATGTAAGTCAAATGCATGCTCTGCTCTGCTCTAATCTCAATGTAAAAGTGAACTGACAGCATGCTCCGCTCTAGTCTTGATGTAAAGGTGAGTTGACAGCATGCTCCGCTCTAGTCATCAAGGATCTTGAATCCGATTATAGTTAGGTTTCATTTTTGCTGAAAGTAGTCTTTAAATGTAATCTCTTTACCAGTTTCCCCTTACAGACCTGTGTGCAGAGGTATTCATGAATGGCAATGGATAAAAAATTATACCCGCTGGGATATTTTATGACTTCGTCCTCGGTTATTCCAGAGGCGCCATTGCTGGTCTCCACGATTTGTCCTGGGCTCTCAGTTGTAGTGTCGACAGCAACCGATGCAGTCTACACGGATTGTTAGATCATATTTTTGCCTAGCCAACTAACATACAGTTAGGTCTGATTCTAGCCTAAACTATTGGAGGATTCGATGTAATATGAATATTTATATATTTGTGATAATATGATACTTACTACTGAATATGTTATACCCTTTGTGAGAAATGATGTGAATGATATGATACGATGTAATATGAATAATTATATATTTGCAATGATATAATACATAGTTTTCTACTTACTACTGAATATTTTATATCTTTTGTGAGATGTGATGTGAATGGGGAGGGTTTATATAAATTTTGGAAGGGTTGGGTAGTGTAGGTACATACATTACTAACACAACACACACACTCCACCTTTCAGACAACCCTCACAGACAAGTGTGACTGATTCTTCACCATTTGCCTTTCCATAGGATTTGCCAAGATCTTTCTTCGGAGCCTTCAAAGGTGAAGGCGAGAATGTCTGTTCTGCAGGAGACGTTTAACATCATACCTGCTCCGGCTTCTCCCTCAAGTACCGGCGAAGTAGGGATCCTGGGGAAGGGGGGGGTGGGAAGGGTTTCCTGTCTTTGGGGCTATCTTCTTTCACTTCTTCGATCTTAGCAACCATTTCTATCTTTTCCTTTCTTACTTCTCATCTGAGTACCAGTCTATCTTTCCCTCATTCCATATGCACACAATTCTGTCGCTGAAGTCATCCTTAATTTCTGTGGTTTTCTATAACCTTCAACTTATTTTACATAAACAGGCCGAAAAATCAGGCTACACTACTACTCACACACATACACAAAATGGAACACAAAGACACAAACAAAAAAGACAATGTGAGAACCGTCATGTGTTGGCGGGTGAAAATTGTGCACATAATGATGGATATGTGCACATGGTTATGTGAGGCGATGGTTCCACAACACATACAGGTATGTCAGGGATATATTTATATATGCAAGAACTAAGAGTATTCATGGTTGTTACGACAGTAAACATTGTGGTTCATTATGCTACATCGTATACCTAAGTGTAAAGAAATAGATTCGAATCTGATGTCAGTCTAACAACTATTCTGACAATTTGTACAATAGTGGGACAAGTAGAGCATAAGAAAGAGTATATTAAATAATATTTCCAAAGGTGGTGTCTATTGGAAACTTAGGACTGGAAAAGTAAGGGAGGACTCTAAGGTGTTAAAGAGATTATTGAGAAGCCAGTGGGAAGGGTAAAGTAGAGTTTTAGTTTTTCTAGGAGGTAGTTTTGAATTATAGTGTACATAAATATCACACAATGGAAAATCCAAGATGGAATGTAACAATACCAGAGAAGGAAAGTTGCTTTTCACCATATAGCAGAGATGCCGAGTCACAACAGGCACAATAAAAAGATTCACACAATCAAAACTTTCGGCCATTAAGGCCTTTGTCAGAGGTAGATTATATATATATAGAGGCGCACACACACACACACACACACACACACACACACACACACACACACACACACACACACACACACACACACACGAAACGCAACTTGCACACACATCTGCAGTCTCAGAGAGCTGAAACTATAATGAGTGTAGATGTATACTAGGGCAATGGACTATGAAGCCAATTCAGGAAGGAGGAGGAGGGCACACACACCTATGCTGTGTGGGCAGGGGCACCAAGAAGGGGATTGACCTGTACCTTAGTATACTAGGAATTTGTTTAAAGGGGCATACCTACCAAAATGGAAGGAGGGAGTGCATTCATAGCATCAACCCGTATGTAAGATACAGGTACTGTGCCTAAAAGGAAAAGAGCAGGATCGTGACAAAAGTCACGCATTTTGTAGATATTATTCTGGTACATATGAATTCTCTTTTCCACTCGCATTGTTGTGTGAAGTTACAAGGGTTGAAAAGAGCACCTTCATTTACCCAGAGCTCCTCCAGATTGTAATAAGTAAGGAATAAATACATACTTAGAAAAAGTAGTAAGCAAAGTAAGAGCAAACAACAGAATACGAATGGATCATGCACACTTGGAACTTACGATTGGGAAAGGGAACAGGAAGCAGAAAAATTCTTGTCCTCATGAATTTTAGATTTTGAAAGAGCTGACTCCAACATTGATCAAAAGGCTCAAGTTTTATAATGGTAGTAAAACGGAAAAAAGGAGAACTACAGATTAAGTACACAATTGTAAAAAGGAATGTTATGCAAACTGATCAAAGTATAAATTATTTTTATATGAATACGATATTGATTTACATAATAAGCATGTATAAGATATTGCATGTTCGACCTAAGGGGAGGGATATGTAAGGCATTGAGAATTTCAGGGTTAATTCTAGAGACACTTGTATTTCCACCATCTCGAATACGTTATTTTAAAGATGAGTGTGTGAAAGTGGAACTGTGTCTACTGCGCCATGATTTTGTGTGTGTGTGTGTGTGTGTGTGTGTGTGTGTGTGTGTGTAGGACTGGTATGTATTGGACGGTTGATCGGCGCGGGCAGGTAGTCGCAGAACTTGCCTCAGAAGTTACACGCACAGCACAAGGAGCAAATGCGCTGTACTCCGTGACGGTGCTACGTCAGTCATTATTGAGAACAGCTGAAAAGACACTTACTTATTCACTTACTTTCGTGAGGTTCGGATGGTGGACTTGCTAGAGCTTTCTAGGTTGTATTTGTTATCAAGTATGCAAGAGTATCTGTTGGACTGGTAATTGTTGGGCTTACAAAAAATGAATCATTTATACGAAGTCTTGTTTGTGGAAGTGAAAATACAGTGAGATTGGTTTAAAAGTATCCTGAGTGGATGGAGTTATTTTAAGAGTATAAAAAATTCCTCCAAAACAGTATCTTATCTTCGGAGAAGAAGTTGGGCAGACAATCGCAGTCAGCTATCCTGAAAAGAAGATCAGCGAAACAACTCCACATAAGCTCAACAATAAAGTGGGAGTGGGAGTCTAGCACACCAGCACCACACTGCTCCCTCTGGTCACCAGAAACCGACAAAGTGTTAATGTGTACACTTTCAATAAACCACTGTTTTTGAACTAAGAAAAACTTGTTTTATTCCTAAATAATCTAACAGGTTATGGGCCCAGGTGTGCTACTGCACAATTTAAAGTGAAAGTTTCATACGTAAATGTAGTTTAAATTTTGAAATTAGTGTACTGTGAATTTTGTACATCACAGTGTAAGTTTATGAATTTTGACAATAGATTCAACAAGAGTCATACACAATGGTTTACTGGAAGGACAAATGAACTGGAATACATGGAAATACAAAGCAAATATCTGTCTACATGGTTTTCCTGGAGCACTTTATGTTATTGAAGGTACGTTAGTTGAGATTGTAGAATATGATGCCAAAGATGATGTTGCTTAAAAAAATAAAAAATAATTAAAAATTAAATAATTATCTTACGGCTGTCAGCAATTAGTTGTATTGACTTCAAATATGACAGAGGAAACAGTGCAGAAAATAATTTGTCTTAATACAACTCGAGAAGTAACGGCAGAGTTGCATCTAATACATCTTGACATGTATGAGCAGAATTGCATAAATTATTTGATGGTGTTTCTGAAGACAAAGTTCTTTACCTTTGTGAAACATTCTTATGATGATGCAGCAACTCTTACATCAAAGTTGATAAATGTGTGTAATGATTTCATGCAAGAAATGGTCAAAGATGTAGAAAATAATCCACAATTACTCTATTTATTTTTAATTTGTAAAGCTTTTGGTATACTACCAGCTGAATATTTTTCATTCAAACAAGTTGGATGCTTACGTCAAAAAGTGATAAGACTGTTGATAATATGATAACTTGACTGTGAGCATACAAGAAAGCTTTGTCAAGTAAAGGAGGAGATTTTATGTCTCAAGAGGCACTTTAAAGTAATGAACTGATGCAACACTCTAAATAAGCACAATAGAAAAATAAAACTGCTTGTCATTATCGTAAGAAGACAATTCATGTGATCAAACAGGCCAAAAGTGGATTGCGGATGGTCAGTCACAAAAGCCTCAGAAAAATGATGTTTTGGAAGCTGCTGAAACTCCAAATACGAACATGATTATCTTTACTGAAACGTCTGTTATGTTGTCTCAACATGATACCAGTAGCTGGTTTGTAGTTATTGGTGCAATAAGTCATATCACCAATACTGCCAGTTTTCGACATTTGAACCATTTTTTGTAACACATACACTTACATCAGATGGCAGTGATACTGTTGACATGTGCAGCATAATAACAGAAGCCACAGTTCATGGAGAGTGGCACGAAATCTCTGAGTGATGTATGGTACGTACCAAAAATTAAAAATAGGGTGAAGTGGGGTAAGTGTAACCATGGGGTTAGTGTAACCACGGCTTATGGTGCCTTAAAGAAGCTGTATTTTTACCTCTGACCTATCACACATATTAATTTACTCCTTTCTTTGTTATATTTAACCATAAGTTGTCAAATCTGACATAAATTGGTAATTAATTTTTGGACTTCAATTGACGTCTACATTTTCACTCTGCGAGTGAGTGACATGCTCAGAATTTGGTAGTCTGTCATTCTTGCAGTTTTAAAGATAACTGCATAATTTTTTGGTTACAAACTAACTTTTGCACGACAATTTCAAATATGAGATTCATTTTACTCTACTTATACAGCTCTTGATATGCCAGGCATGGTTACACTTACCCCAACTTTTTCCTATGTGGGGCAAGTGTAACCAACAGGCTGGGGCAAGTGTAACCAAGGGGGGGTTGCACTTGCCCCAAACAAACTTACCGGAACAGATTTATTTATTTAAGCCGTAACCTTGTTTTTGCTATCACACTAGATCAACTAAACTGGCCTTCCTGTACATATGGAGTTTGTGTGAGATATATTTTATTTTTTATTTAAGTCTACTATATTTTTAAACCACATTTCTTTTATAAAATATGACACAGTCCGATAGTGTAGTAAAACAAAGAAGGAAAGAATTGCACCAGGAGCTGAAGTTATCACTTTTTGAGATGCCATCTATAAAGAAAGAGATTTCAAAGGAAACAAGAATAATAAGGAGAAAGCAAAACGGAAGAGCATTATCGACATAAAAGAGGGCTTGGTAATGAAAAGTAAATCTTCCAAACAAAGTGCTGTTACTTTATCCGAAATGGCATTTGGTAATGTTGTGGAAAAAAATCCCTGATTGCTCATGTGGGTAACAAGAAAAAAAAAGACTGGAAGTTGAATCAACAAGTGAAGAAAGTGAAACTGAAGGAGGCCTATCTTTAATAAGTGGTGATGAAGAAAATGGGACCATAATAACACTGGTCGATCTCAGGAAAGAAATGATAAACTGTGAAGAAGAAAAAGAGGCAAACTTTTTTGAAGCCAAAGATAAAATTACAGTTGGAAACTATGTTCTGGTAGCTTTTGCAACAAAATGTAAGAAGGTTCATTTTATTGGCCATGTTACCAAAATTAGTGATTTAGGAGATCCAGAAGTGATTTTCCTCAGCTGCAAAAATAAGACAAAGCAAGGCACCACATTCTACTGGCCTGATAGAAGAGATGAGACGGAAGTTCCATCCTCTGACGTCATTCCAGTGATGCCCGAGCCTACTTTGAGTCGCAGGGGATACCTGACATTTGGTGTTACATTTTATTCATACAAGATTCAGTGACTAAATAACAGTTAGGGCCTAAGTGTGAATATAATAAGTTGAATTAGGGCAGTTTAGCGTTAAACACAAATTGCCAACAACTTGAGTTCAATTACCATGAAAAATAATAGAAAGTGAACTTATAAATTGAATTTTTCTTTTCTCTTGATACTAGATATTTTATTATTTTTGTTAAATTGCCTACTAAAGAAAAAATATTACTTTTGTAGAATTTAAACTAATAAATTACTGGCCTAAAACAAAAATAAATCATCTATGAAACATTCTGTTTCAGTGTTTTATGGTTTAGGCTAACACTTATTTTTTAGTTTAGCTAACATTTTCTGTGTATTTCATAATATACAAAGAGGGTGCGCTAAAAAGTTCATATCTTGAGTAAAATTTAAGATATTATAATAATTTAAAAATCCTCAAGTTCAGTAAAAATTGGGTAATCAGGTCACTTACCCCAAGTCTCTTTTACAATGCTCTGTATGGGTACAACAATGCGGGGTTACACTTGCCCCGAACCATGGGGCAAGTGTAACCTCGCAACACAAAATTTTGAAAACAATTAATTGACCATATAATTTCTTTTTTCAAAAACAAAATGTAGATTGTTTGAAAGTCAATAAGTTAAACTTTAAGCATGAAAAATTTCAAAATCATATCTTCAATAACAAGTTGGCAATTTGGTGTCAAAGTTGAACTATGCCAAAACGTGGTTACACTTACCCCACTTCACCCTAATCATTGTCTGTCTGGGCAGCACAAGATAAAAATCCAAAAAGTACATTTTTATTCATAATAGAAACATGTTATTTTAAAATTGATGAAGTCATTAAACTAGTTGGCAATCATGATTGTTATGGAGGACTATTTAAATTAATGCAGTAAATGAAATCAGTTGAGAAAACTTATTACAATTCTACTATGAAAGAATTGGATGTCAAAATAAGTGATATATCAAGATCTTATCGCTAAGATCTTAGGCATAAACATGAGACTGGACTGAGCTCTATGAAGGCTGTATTTATGGTAAAGAACATCAGCATCCATTTAGCACATGGAAGAGAGCTTCTGAACTGAGAGAGCTGATTCACACTGACCTCTGTGTATCGCTAACTGTGTTTTATTTGAAAATGATTACAGTAAATTTCAAGCTACTTACTTCATCAAAGAAAAATCAGAAATTCCTAATAAACGAAGAAAATTTATAACCATGACAAAGACTGCTGGGCATACAATTAAAAGACTCTTGTGCAATAATAGAGAACAACTCAACAATAAACGGACAACAGAGATTCTACAGGAAAAGGAGACAATCCACTGTGCTGTACTCTCCACAGCAAAATGGATGCAGCAAAAGAGAAAACTGTACTCTTGCTGGAACAGCCAGAGCTATAATGCAAGCTCACATTCAAGAGGACAACAGTTCAAACCCATGTCCGGCTCTCCTGATTTAGGTTTTCCGTGATTTCCATAAACCACTTCAGGCAAATGCCGCGATAGTTCCTTTGAAAGGCCACAGCCAACTACCTTACCCAATCTTCTCTAATTCGATGGGACAGATGACCTCGCTGTTTGGTCCCCTCCCCCAAATCAATCAACTAACCATCCAACCAATCTGTTTGCAGGCACTTGTCTGCAGT
Source organism: Schistocerca serialis cubense (assembly GCF_023864345.2). Classification (NCBI taxonomy): domain Eukaryota; kingdom Metazoa; phylum Arthropoda; class Insecta; order Orthoptera; family Acrididae; genus Schistocerca; species Schistocerca serialis. Next base: position 767,199,054 of record NC_064638.1, read on the forward strand.
CCTTGTACTCACTGAAATCCATATGCCACAGTAACATTAGAAAACCTCTAAAGGAACCAAAAGAAAATTGTGCAGCCTACTGATGAAGTGGAGTATTATGTAATAAACTGCAATTCTGTCACAGTACATACAAGCCATGTAGCTGTCAAAAGGTGCTGCTGTTGACTGCAGGTGATCACTGAGAGACAGATTTTTCCACGTTTTGTGTTTTATGATGGAGTCGGACATTCAAATGGCATTTCCGTGGCTAACACCAACTGGATAGGCATTGAAGGTATAATACACACATGATCTAAGCTTAAAATTACCCTCAGATTCAAGTCAAGACTAAACAGAAAACACAAACTATCCTCTTGCACTCATTTGGAGATGACATACACTATTGAATTGGATTGAGAATGTAAGTTTTACATTCATTAAACAAATGGCTATGGCCAAAAGTGGCTATGTCAAAAGGCAACTGAAAAAGAAGTTTCAGATAAAAAAACAATGGAGTCATGAGGGTGATACAAAACAGTTTATGGGCATTTCATTTCCCTCAACCAAAGACACAATTCAGTAATGAAATTCACCTGCCTTATATTTACTCTAAGCAACTTTTATAGAGGGTCGAAGATTTTTTTTATGGAAAATACTCACTCCTTTCTGCATCACACTGAGGCTGTGTGTTGGATATGGTACTAATATTAAACTTACATTAGTATTATACTTGTGAATATTGTGTTTTTGAAGTGTGGTTGATTGTTGAAATTCTCAAGAGAGTGAATGGACTGTGAGGTGTTTGTCACTATGCCCCACTAAGTAGTTCCGACAATGCCCGTGTACACATAAATATAGGTCTACTCACGTGGGATAACCTGTTACATCCTGTTCTGAACACAAAGCAGTTTCCTTTACGCAGTCAACTTTTCCTATCGTCAACCCACTGTTGTCATCCTTGTGATACTTTTCGGCCAATTGGTCCCATGTGGGGGCCAAGTTTTTGCAGTGTCCGCACCTACAACCAATAAATGACGATTATTCACTTGCCATGTTCCGGCATACTTACAGAACACTAGCATCTTAAGGCAAATCCCAAGAATCAATTACCATTATGTTTCCTCATAATTAATATGACTACAAAAGTTACATAATTAGCAGGTACAGTTCGACTGTTTCTGCCTGTCATACAGTAAACACACATCATAGCAAAGGTAAAATTTACCATGGTGCATAAAACATGACGAAATGATTTGTTTTCTGAACATCAGAGAATGTGTCACCGGTGTAATCTACAGGTTTTAAACTGCTCGACGCGAACGTCACTGTAAATCTAGAAATTAACACCACACTAACGCTTACGATAACGCGAAGAAATATTTCACTAAATGAGATCATCTTCTGTCTTTTGCATAAATTACACTGTCTCCCGACTTTTCTTACTCTTCAAAAACGGTCACAAGACGATTCTTACTCCTTACGGTTACTTTACTGTCACCGTCACTTTTTTTCACTCCGGCCTTTGAAGATACCAAAGGATTTTGTTGGCGGTAAAGATATTTCCATCGACTCGCTTTCGAACACACGCTGGTGGGAGAAGCAACTGATAAAGTAATCACGAATGTATAACATTACTGACAACTACAATGATAAATCACTTGTACGACAAGGTTGAAAGTAGAATGTTTCCCTTCAGACAGATGCAGATGTAAATAACTAAATATAAACTGTGCCATTCTAAACGCGCATATGGTTTTGATTATTACGCTCAATCGATTCTATTAGTATTTTCAGAGGAAAGAAAAGTGCACATAAACAATTTCCGGGTGTTATTTTCTCCCTTTAATGAAGCGTGACAGTTTTCCATTTGAACGAAACTGTAGCAGTTAGCAATCCCCCGTAAGTACCGCACAACTGTCGTTTGTGTTCGAAATCGTCTGGATCTGACGTGACCGTACTCCCCATAAACGAATCAGACTGCGTGCCTAGTCACTACTTCATACCTTGCCGTTTTGACCAACTATTATATTGAGGGTTCATGGATCAAAATTAATGAACTTGTGTGTGAATAAGTATACAGAGATTGTAATTCCAATTACTAGAACTTATTTTTTAAACATTTGTTGGCGTTCGCATGACAGAGACATGCTTCTAAAGCGCAGCGAGCTAGCTTCAGGGCATGGATGATTTGCTTCATGATGACAAAATAGTTTGTCATGTCACGTCGTTAAAATGAAGTTCGCTCACGAAAGATGAGTCACTTTTTTTTTTTTTTTTAAATCCAATCACCATTTGTCGGTATCGATTTTCAAGAGGTCATTAATTGCGAACTCGTGAGACGTAAAACAAAAAAAATCATAAAAAGAACAGTAGGATTGAAAGGTAATAAGTGTAAAGTTCTACACAGTGTCTCATAAACTTCTGCATCAACAAAATATTTTTTTGATATTACGAATGAGAGTTGGAATTTTTGATGAATTGCTTCGCATTTTACCCGCATTAACATACAAAAATACGAACATGAGACTGTCTGTCCCATACAAACACAAGTTGTCAGAGAATTTGAAAATATTACTCGACTTATTTCTTCCCATCCTTTAATTTCCATATTTATGTAGAAATGTACTGGCCTTTTCTCCCATTTCTTTATATGAATATCATTCATCATCTGTATTGTCATCGTGCACAGCCACGTTGTGCGAAGATGGATGCCATGTTCGCGTGTCACACAGTGTCGATCGAACGAACCTTCTTGGTGTCGATAGTCGGAAAGCAAAAGGGAGCCGACAGTGAGCTCAATATTGGTAGGCTAAAGTTATAATACGGTTGTCACAAGAATAAAAGATGGAAATGGTCTCCACACCTTTACCCAAAGGCTTACAAAATACTTACTAAATAACAGCTATTACACTGTAAATGAATGTCTAAAATAATTGTAGACAGCTATCCCCTCACAATATTATGTGTATAGCGAGCACCTCCAGGTAACTTTAATCTGTTCATAAACCACCTTGAAGCTGTACTGGCCCATTTAACAACCAAAATCAAAGAAATAGTGGTTGCTGGTGACTTCAAATTAGATTTCCTTAATGACTCTCCCAATATGAACTTATTTGATTTAGTAACGCCATCATTCAACTTAATTCCCACTGTAAAGTTCCCAACTAGGGTAACCAATTGCGCACAAACAGCCACTGATAATATCCATATAGAAAAGTCCGATGAACAAAATTATATTTCAAATTCAATAGTCAATGGCCTCTCAGACCATGACGTGCAGTTTCTTCTGTTAAATGTTAATACTGAACAGGGTATAAAATATGTTAAATCTGAACTCAAGAGGGTAATCAATAAGCCAAAAATTGATTATTTTAGGTCACTCCTCAGAGACATGCACTAGAGTGATGTTTACAGTGCTCATGGCATGACTGAAAAATATAACACTTTTGCTAACAAAGTGCTTACCTTATTTGAACACTATTTTCCCCCAAAACTACCAAGGTTAGAGCAAAGTCTCCAAAGAAGCCATTGATTACTCAAGGAATAAAGGTATCTTGTAAAAAAAAAAAAAAAAAACTGTATCTGTGAATCCAAAACAGTTTGCATGCTGATGCTATAGCACATTGCAAGATATACAGCAAAATATTAAAGACGGTAATATGGACATCAAAGCAAATATATTACAAGGAAAAATAGTCATATCAGATAACAAAATACTGGCAATATGGGATATAGTGAAGGAGGAGACTGGTAGAACCACACATGAAGAGGGGCAAATAACATTAAGAGTAAATGATACATTGGTGCATTGGTGACAGGCATGTATAGTGTTGCAGATTTTTTAACAAACATTTTATAACTGTTACTGAAAAGATGGGGTTGTTAGGTTCTGTAGATGCTGCCATGGGATACCTCAGATCAGACATTTCAAGTAACTTCCACAATAGGAATTTGACCCTCACTACCCCAGCACAAGTAATGTCCATCATAAAATCTTTAAAATCAAAAACATTGGGTGGGTGTGACGAAATATCAACAAAGTTAATTAGAGAATTTGATTCTGAGATAATTAGCATATTAAGCTATCTGAGTAACCAGTCATTTATCAGTAGAATATTTCCTGAATGGTTGAAATATGCCGAAGTTAAGCCACTGTTTAAGAAGGGACGTAAAGAAATAGTGTCAAATTTCCATTCAATTTCACTTTCACCAGCATTCTCAAAAATTTTGGAAAAGGTAATGTACAATAGGACTTTTAAAACAATCTTATTACAAATAACATACCGGTACTGTCAAAGTTGCAGTTCGGATTTCTAAAGGGTTCTGATATTGAAAAGGCTATCTACATTTACAGTGAAAATGTACTTAATTCATTAGAGAAAAAACTGCAGGCAACTGCTATATTTTTTTTTTTTTTTTTTTTTTTTTTTTTTTTTTTTTTTTTTTTTTTTTTTTTTTAGATTAGATTAGATTTACTTTCATTCCAATTGATCCGTAGTGAGGAGGTCCTCCAGGATGTGGAACATGTCTGAAAAACAACAATACATGACAAATATTTACAACTAAAACAAATAAGCTAATGTACCATTCCACAGGTCCCAAGTGGAATGATCGTCATTTTTTAATGAACACTAAGAGTCATTTTACAAATACTAATGCACTGAATTTAAAAAAAAGTTTTTTATTTATTTATAAGGTAATAAACATGTAATACAACTACTGTAATACTTATTTACTATGAACACATTACTGCACTGAAATGGTGCAGAAGTTAGATTATACTTACACACACACACACACAAATTTTCAATGAACACATTACTGCACTGAAATTGTGCAGAAGTTATGTTGTACTTACATACAAATCAGTTGGTTTTACTAAGAAATTCATCAATGGAGTAGAAGGAGTTGGCCACCAATAAATCCTTTAGGCTTCTCTTAAACTGAATTTCATTGGTTGTTAAGCTTTTTATGGCTGCTGGCAAGTTATTGAAAATGTGTGTTCCTGAATAATGCTCACCTTTTTGTACAAGACTAAGTGACTTTAAATCCTTGTGAAGATTATTCTTATTTCTAGTATTGATTCCATGAATTGCGCTGTTGGTTTGAAAAAGTGATATATTTTTAATGACAAATTTCATTAAGGAATAAATATATTGGGAAGCAGTGATTAGTATCCCTAGTTCCCTAAACGGGCTTCTGCAGGATGTTCTTGAGTTCACACCACATATAACTCTTACTGCACGTTTTTGTGCCCGGAAAACTTTAGCTTGGCTTGATGAATTACCCCAAAAAATAATCCCATATGACATTATGGAATGAAAGTAAGCATAGTATGCCAGCTTTTTCATTTTTGTATCCCCTATGTCTGACAAAACTCGCATTGCAAACAGAGATTTGTTAAGACGCTTCAGCAGTTCTGTGGTGTGGTCCTCCCAGTTGAATTTATTATCAAGCTGTAATCCCAAGAATTTAACACTGTCCACTTCTTCTATCTTCTTGTCATCGTATGTTAGACATATACTCTTGGGACACCCCTTACAAGTTCTGAACTGCATGTAGTGTGTTTTTTCAAAGTTTAGTGACAAAGAATTGGCTAGGAACCAGTGATTAATGTCCACAAATATTTTATTGGCTGATCTTTCTAAGACTACACTTGATTTGCTATTTATCGCAATGTTTGTATCATCGGCAAACAAAACAAACTTGGCATCTGGTAATGTTACTGATGAAAGGTCATTGATATACACAAGAAAAAGTAAGGGCCCCAAAATGGAACCTTGTGGGACCCCACATGTAATTAGTTCCCAGTTGGATGATGCCTGATAGCTTGATACATGTCTCTTTCCTAATAACACCCTTTGTTTCCTGTCAGAGATCTAAGATTTGAACCATTTTGCAGCATTTCCTGTTACACTATAATATTCTAGTTTACTTAAAAGGATATTGTGATTTACACAGTCAAATGCCTTTGACAGATGACAAAATATACCAATTTCCTGCAATTTTTTGTCTAATGAATTAAGCACATTTTCACTGTAAGTGCAGATAGCCTTCTCAATATCAGAACCTTTTAGAAATCCAATCTGTGACTTTGACAGTATGTTATTTGAGATAAGATGGTTATACAGACGACTGTACATTACTTTTTCGAAAATTTTTGAGAATGCTGGCAATAGTGAAATTGGACGGAAATTTGATGCTATTTCTTTATTTCCCTTCTTAAACAGTGGCTTAACTTCAGCATATTTCAGCCATTCGGGAAATATTCCACTGATAAACGACTGGTTACACAGATAGCTTAATATGTTACTTAGCTCAGAATCACATTCTTTAATTAACTTTGTTGATATTTCATCATACCCATTAGATGTTTTTGATTTTAAAGATTTTATGATGAACATTATTTCTGTTGGGGTAGTGAGGGTCAAATTCATATTATGGAAGTTACTTGAAATGTCTGGTCTAAGGTAATCCATAGCAGCATCTACCGACCTGACAACCCCATCTTTTCAGTAACAGTTATAAAATGTTTGTTAAAAAGTTCTGCAACACTATACACATCTGTCACCAATGTATCATTTACTCTTAATGCTATTTGTTCCTCTTCATGTCTGGTTCTACCAGTCTCCTCCTTCACTATATCCCATATTGTCTTTATTTTGTTATCTGCTATGACTATCTTTTCCTTGTAATATATTTGCTTTCACATCCGTATTACAGTCTTTAATATTTTGCAGTATTTCTTATAATGTGCTATAGCATCAACACTGGAAATGTTTCGGATTGACATATACAGTTTTCTTTTTGTTTTACAAGATACCCCTATTCCTCGAGTAATCCATGGCTTCTTTGTAGACTTTGCTCTAACCTTGGTAAGTTTTGGGGGAAAGCAGTGTTCGAATAAGGTAAGCACTTTATTAGCAAAAATGTTATATTTTTCATTCATGCCATGAGCACTGTAAACATCAGTCCAGTGAATGTCTCTGAGGAGTGTCCTAAAATAATCAATTTTTGGCTTACTGATTACCCTCCTGAGCTCAGATTTAACAGATTTTATATCCTGTTCAGTATTAACATTTAACAGAAGGAATTGCATGTCATGGTCTGAGAGGCCATTGACTATTGGTTTTGTAATATAATTTTGTTCATTGGACTTTTCTATAAAGATATTATCAATGGCTGTTTGTGAGCAAGTGGCTGTCCAAGTGGGGAACTTTACAGTGGGAATTAAGTTGAATGATAGTGTTACTAACTCAAATAAGTTCTTATTGGGAGAGCCTTTAAGGAAATCTACATTGAAATCACCAGCAACCACTATTTCTTTGTTTTTGGTTGTTAAATGGGCCAGTACAGCTTCAAGGTGGTTTACAAACAGATTAAAGTTACCTGCAGGTGCTTGATATATACTTAATATTATGAAGGATTTTTTGTGAAATTCTAATTCTGTTGCACATGCTTCCATATGCTGTTCTAGGCAAAATTTATGAATGTCTATGTTCTTAAATTTATGACAGTTCCTGATGAATGTGGCAACTCCTCCTTTCTCCATTTCTGATCTACAAAAGTGAGATGCTAACCTAAACTCTGTAACACTTAAAAGTTCTATACCAGTGGTCACATGATGTTCAGAGAGGCAGATTATGTCAGCTGGGTTTGAAGACTCTAATTCATCTATGCAGATAGTTAATTCATTAATTTTATTTCTCAGTCCTCGAATATTTTGATGCAATAAAGATAGCTGACATTTCACATTGACTGAGCTAAAATTGGTTGGAGTTAAAATATCTGCTGACAGTTGAAAATTCTTAACCAATGGCTGTTTATGCTGATGTAATAAGCTGGAATTATGTTTGTTGATTTCTTTCTCAAACTGAAGGTTTGTCTCAGTTCTAATCTCTCTTGAAATTTGCTTTCTTTCTGTCCTCCCTACCCTAAAAAAGGGTCTTTTCTGAATCCTATAACCACTGGTATTTTACCACTCATGACAGTGCCTCCCCCCTTTAACTTCCTGCTATTTCCCCAGCCAATTTACCCTTCCCCTTCCTATTGAGGTGAAGGCCATGCCTAGTATAATCCCACCTACTGAGAGAATCAACATGAATCACACCAATGTGTGACCCCGCACCCGACATGAGCAGCCGTTCCAGCTCCAAATTAACTCTCTTGACAGAAGAGTTCAAATGAGGTCGGTTATGGCGCCCAAGAACAGATACAAACTCAACACTAGTATGCTTTGATGCTGATGCAATCTTCGCTAGGTCACACTCTATACTGTACCCAGGATCTCTGTCAATACTGTTACCTGCCCCACCCACTATAACCACGGTGTCTTCCTTAGTGAAATCTTTGCAAAGTGATCCTAAATCCTCTGTCACCTGCTCCAGACCAGCACTAGGTTTAAAAAAATGGGTGACCTGGTATTCTGATCCTAGTTCACCCTGCAAAAGTTGGCCAACACCTCTTCCATGGGAACTACCTAACAACAACACTTTCTTTCTCTTTACTGATTTCCCTACATTCTTACTTTTCAATTTGCTGCTGAAAGTTTGTTGTGCCCTGTCTACACCTGCAATTGCTTGAGGCTCACCAGCTTCTAACTGAAGCAACAGGTCAAATCTATTTTCCACATTCATCATAAAGCTGTCAGACAAAGTTCTAGGCCTGTTCCTCCTGTTGCCTGTTACCACTTCCCACCTCTCTTTACCCTTCTCCCTCCTTAACCTGTCAAGATCTCCCTTGGCCTTGTCTAACTCAGCCTGAAGTGCGGCCATTTTCCCCTCCTGTTCTAGTATCTTCCTATCTCTACTACAAATCCTACAAAACCACTGATGAGTCTCATTTACTTTCCCTATTCCCACGCCACTACAGTCACCCACATGGAAAAAAACTACAGCACCCATCACACCAAAGCCCCGACTTAACAATTCTATGGCAAGTCAAGCACTTTTCACTGATGATAAACGTAATAGTTCATTAAGAATAAGTCAGTTAAATTACAGATAAACACGAAAATATGGTTACACAAATTTGGCCTATACGCAACTGTGTGTAAACAAAAACAAAAGTGCAAAGTTTCTGAAACAACAACTTAAACTTTACGCTACTTTCCGGAAATGCTAGTTAAATAATGAAGAGGTACGCTAAGTTAAATTGCTGGAGAGAGCAAGGAACAACTAAACGAAATTCTATAGATTTGCTGCAGCAGAACGTAAACAGAAAATACGACTGTACGGTCTTTTCGCGTTTTCTGCTATATTATGTAAAGAAAAATGAAACCTTTAATGGTACACTTAAACGGCACATCTGTCAAAGGCATTTGACTGTGTAAATCACAATATCCTTTTAAGTAAATTAGAATATTATGGTGTGATAGGAAATGCTGCAAAATGGTTCAAATCTTATATCTCTGGCAGGAAACAAAGGGTCTTATTAGGAAGGAGACATGCTAAGCTATCAGGCATCAATCAGCTGGGAACTAATTACGTGTGGGGTCCCACAAGTTCCATCTTAGGGCCTCTACTTTTTCGTGTGTATATCAATGACCTCTCATCAGTATCATTACCAGATGCCAAGTTTGTTTTGTTTCACAATGATACAGACATTGCAACAAATAGCAAATCTAGTGTAGTCTTACAAAGATTGGCTAATAAAATATTTTTGGACGTTAATCACTGGTTTCTAGCCAATTCTTTGTCACTAAACTTTGAAAAAACACATTACATGCAGTTCAGAACTTAAAAGGGGTATCCCACAAGTATATGCCTAACATATGACGACAAGCAGATAGAAGAAGAGGACAGTGTTAAAGTCTTGGGATTACAGCATGGTAATAAATTCAACTGGGAGGAGTACACCACAGAACTGCTGAAGCATCTAAACAAATCTCTATTTGCAATGTGAATTCTGTCAGACATATGGGATATAAAAATGAAAAAGCTGACATACTACGCTTACTTTTCACTCCATAATGCCATAGGGGATTATTTTTTGGAGTAATTCATCAAGCCAAGCTAAAGTTTCCCAGGTCCAAAAACGTGCAATAAGAGTTATATGTGGTGTGAACTCAAGAACATCCTGCAGAAGCCTGTTTAGAGAACTAAGAATACAGACTACTGCTTCCCAATATATTTATTCCTTGATGAATTTTGTTATTAAAAACATATCTTTTTTTCAATCCAACAGCTCAGTTCACGGAATCAATACTAGAAATAAGAATAATCTTCACAAGGATTTAAGGTCACTTGATCTTGTACTAAAAGGTTAGCGTTACTCAGGATCACATACTTTCAGTAACTTGCCAGCAGCTGTAAAAAGCTTAGCAACCAATGAAATTTAGTTTAATAGAAGCCTAAAGGATTTATTGGTGGCCAACTTCTTCTATTCCATAATCTAACTTCTGCATCATTTCAGTGCAGTAATGTGTTCATTGTAAATACGTATTGTAGTAGTTCTGTTATCTTATTATATGTTTATGACCTAATAAATAAAAAAATATTTTTTTAAGTTTTAAATTCAGTGCATTAATGTGATTTTAGTAAATGAGTATTGTAAAATGATCCTTTCATATAGTGTTCATTAAAGAGAAAAAAAAATGATGATCGTTCCACTTGGGTTCTGTGGAAGATACATTAGCTTATTTGTTTTAATTGTAAATATTTGTCATGCATTATTGTTTTTCTAACATGTTCTACATCCTGGAGAACCTCGTCACTACGGATCAATTGGAATTGAAGTAAAGCTAATCTAATCTAATCTAAACAGTAACTTAACATTCATAAATGTGTACTATTTAACAATTTATGACATGCTTGTCTGAATGAGCTATAAATACTGTAAGAGGCATGTTTATGCTAGTCAGATATACAGGGTGTTACAAAAAGGTACGCCCAAACTTTCAGGAAACATTCCTCACACACAAATAAAGAAAAGATGTTATGTGGACATGTGTCCGGAAACGCTTAATTTCCATGTTAGAGCTCATTTTAGTTTGTTCTTCCACCTACGCTCAATGGAGCACGTTATCATGATTTCATACGGGATACTCTACCTGTGCTGTTAGAACATGTGCCTTTACAAGTATGACACAACATGTGGTTCATGCACGATGGAGCTCCTGCACATTTCAGTCGAAGTGTTTGTACGCTTCTCAACAACAGATTCGGTGACCGATGGATTGGTAGAGGCGGACCAATTCCATGGCCTCAATGCTCTCCTGACCTCAACCCTCTTGACTTTCAATTATGGGGGCATTTGAAAGCTCTTGTCTACACAACCCCGGTACCAAATGTAGAGACTCTTCGTGCTCGTATTGTGGACGGCTGTGATACAATACGCCATTCTCCAGGGCTGCATCAGCGCATCAGGGATTCCATGCGATGGAGGGTGGATGCATGTATCCTCGCTAACGGAGGACATTTTGAACATTTCCTATAACAAAGTGTTTGAAGTCACGCTGGTACGTTCTGTTGCTGTGCGTTTCCATTCCATGATTAATGTGATTTGAAGAGAAGTAATAAAATGAGCTCTAACATGGAAAGTAAGCGTTTCTGGACACATGTCCACATAACATATTTTCTTTTTTTGTGTGTGAGGAATGTTTCCTGAAAGTTTGGCCATACCTTTTTGTAGAAGCCTGTATTGTACAAACATTGAGTACGGAGGAGCTGGTAGCCATGGCAGAAATGAGGAACTACTGTAATTAATAAAATACTGTAAAACCTGATCCAAGACTGTCATAAAACAACCAAGAGCTTACAGAGAAAGGGAAATATAAGATAAGTGTGTGCATGTAAAAAAGCCTAAATCAGCCAAGCAGTTTTTGAGTTATTTAACATCTATGTTGTTTAAATAAAGCAATATTAGAGAAGAAAAGTTGCTAATTATCATATAGCGGAGATGCTGAGTCACATTTGCAAACAACACACACACACACACAAACACACACACACACACACACACACACACACACACACTGCAGTCTCAGGTTACTGAAACCACACAGAAGTGGGAGTTTGGTTTTTTTTGTGTGTGTGTGTGTGTGTGTGTGTGTGTGTGTGTGTGTGTGTGTGTATCTATATATATTGTTGACTGTTGTTGACAAAGACCTTAATGGCCGAAAGCTATAATTGTGAGAATTTTTTTGTTGTGCCTATCTGCGACTCAGCATCTCCACTAAAATGTTCACACCAACAGACCAAGGCCTTAAATAGTTGGTGGCGATCTTGATCCAGAGAGTCATCTCAAGAGCTGGAACAGACCATTCAAATGTGTATATGAGCAATCAGTGAGTTGTGACCTAAAGTTTTGGGAATTTGGGAATTTTACCGAGTAGAAGACTGGGGACTTGTGAAATTCTCATGGATCGGCACCAAAAACTTGGGAAAGTTTGTGTAGACTTGTAAATTTCTGCAAGTTGGCAGGTATTTCAAACTTTTGGTAACTCTCGTGTGTTGGAAAGATTGCAGCTAGAATATTTTAGTGAGTTAATCTAGTTAGCAACTTGAACGCAAGTGGTTGTACTTCAAAAGAATTTTGGTAGTTTACTGGAACTACGTGATAATCAATTTGATGCACTGCCCTGGTCAGTAAATGCAAAAGGCATTAATTGTGTCACTGTGATAATTCAACCAGTAATAGGAATCAATAAGCTTCATTTATTTTAAATCAAATCCAAGTGAGTTGTGAATATCATTTGAAATTTAAACAATGGAAACTCCAGGTAGGAAACTCAACAATGTAGGAAAAGACAGACTGCTACTTACCATAAAGAAGACACATCATGTCGCAGACAGGCACAATTAAAAGACACTTACATAAGGCTTTCGGCCATAGCCTTCATCAGTAAATGAGAGAGACACATTATTCATGCACAGAAGCAAGAACACCTGATGCACACACGATCACCAACTCCAGCATCTAGGGCCAGAATGCAAATATCATGTAGGATGCTAGCAGTAATCTGGAGGGGCAGGGGAAGGGAAGGGATAGTAGTGTATGCATGGGGAGAGAAAGAGATGAACGCTGTATTGTGAAGTGTGCGGGGACTAGACTGCCAACAGGTGCAACATCAGGAGGTTGTGGAGCAGGGAGAACGATCTTCATGATCTGGACTCAGGGCCAAGGCACCCTATTTTCGTTCCTTCACAGCTTCAACACCTTCTCTCCCATCTACTTCACACAGTCCTCCTCAACTGAGTGTGCCACCTTCCTAGACATTGACCTCCTCTGTGGTGGCTCCATCCACACCTCTGTCTACATTAACCCATCAACTACCAACAGTACTTGCACGTTGACAGCTGTCATCCCTTTCACACCAAAAAGCCATTCCATACAGCCTGGCCACCCAGGGATGGTGCATCTGCCGTGACAAAAACTCCCTTGCTCACTATGTTGAGGTTCACACCAAGGCCTTCATAGAGAGGCACTATGTCCCAGACCTAGTCCACAGCCAGATCTCCCATGCCATACCCCTCACACATCCAGCCTCCCACCACCCCCAAGAACCAGCCATAAAGGAGTGTCCTCTTCATCACCCACTGCCACCCGAGACTGGAATAACTGAGCCACATCCTTTGTCAAGGATCTGATAACCTATCATCATGCCCTGAAATGAGGGACATCCTACCTGAGATACTTCCAACACCCTCCTAAAGTGGTGTTCTGTTGCCCACCCAACCTCCACAACATCCTAGTCCACCCTAGGCCACTCCCAATCCCAACCCTTTGCCACAAGGATCATACCCCTGTGGAAGGCCCACATATAAAACCTGCCCAATCTACCCATCCAGCACACCCTATTCCAGTCCTGTCACAGGTTTATCCTGTCTCATCAGGGGCTGGGCCACCTGTGATGGCAGTCGTGTCATTTACCAGCTCTTCTGCAATAACTGCACAGCTTTTCATATTGGTATGACTACCAACCAGTTGTCCAACAGGATGAATGGCCACCACCAGGATAAACGGCCACCACCAAACTGTGGCCAAGAGCAAAGTAGACCACCCTGTAACACAATATGCAGCTAAACATTATACACTTAATTCCAACGGCTGCTTCACTATCCAAGCAATCTGGATCCTTCCCACCTCCACCAGCTTTTGTGAACTGCGCAGATGGAAGTTATCCTTACAACACATTCTCCTCTCCTGCAATTATCGCGGCCTCAACCTGTGGTAATATACTGTACCCACACCCTCCACTCAACAGTTTCTGCCCCCTCTGTCCTATCATCTTCTCCCCATTCTCATCTCCAGCCCTGTTTATTTGCAGTCATCTGCCAATGCATCCGCCTATCTTTCCCTGCTCCTCTCGTTTTTTGCTCCTTTTTTTCCCTACCTCCCATTTCCATGACCTCTTGTTGCTGCACCTGTTGGTAGTGTAGTCCCTGCAAACTCCACCACACAGTGTTTGTCTCTCCCCACCTGTACACTACTATCCCTCCCCCTTCCCAGTCCCTCCAGATTGCTGCTTGCGTCCCACATGATAGCTGTGTTCCGGACTGAGATGCTGGAGTTGGTGGTCATGTGTGCATGAGGTGCTTGCTTGTGTGTGTGAATGGTGTGTGTGTGTGTGTCTGTTTTACTGATGAAGGCTGTGGCCAAAAGCTTTATGTAAGTGTCTTTTAATTGTGCCTGTCTGCAACTTGATGTGTCTTCTTTATGGTAAGTAGCAATCTGTCTTTTCCTGCATTATTCATTTGAAATTTATTACACTTATTAAAACCTACCTGCATTTTTGTATAAAATATTGAACAGTAGTATGAAGGCTAATTTATAGGGTGTTGTGACAAATGCATTGGTTGCTCCATAGCCAAATAAAATAAAAGCAACTGCACATCAGTTGTTAATTATTTACCATAGAGTCACATGTGTCAAATAAACAAAAAAATTAAGTAGTTGTTAGTTGAGGCATAAAAAGTATTGAAGTGTATGACAAGAAGTATTCAGACATCTAGTCACTAGGTATTGCTGTGTGCCTGTATAAATCAGATGTATTTGGGAACTACAAAAGAACAGCAAGAAGCATCCTTCAGATACAGCCAGGGGTTCTTCTGCTAACACATCAGCAAAGTGGCACTCAAGGCCAAATTTCTCGATATGGCAACCACAGCAACACAGTGTTACTAAAGAAACTGACCTTTTTTGTAATATGTGTAATAGTATCACTAGTATTGGCCAACACAGTATTTCAGTTCAATAAGTTGCGTAATAGTGGCTTTACTGCTAGTGCCTACAATATCAGACACACTCTCTCTTCCCTTCCAAAAGAAACACCTTGCATTTCTCAGCACCGGTGAGGGGAGTGGAAAAATAAATTTGTTTAGAAATTTCTTGATTTTTAACCCACTATAAAGTTTGCAGTTTTCTTAATAAAGTGGTTAATAAATCACGTGTGGAGGCTTCAACAGTGGTAGTGGCAGTTGTGTAGGTACACGATGAAAAACTCCCAGGATATCGTAAAGTTACTATTTATTAAAAAATAAAAAATGAAACACCAGTCGACCAGAAGATTTAACAAAGATGTTAATTATGAATGTGTGGTAAGGTGCAGACAAACAAAAAAAAATATGCATTCAATTATTTGTACAGGTTTCTGTTTTTACACTCTCTCTCACAAGTACAAGGGTGATGAAGATGTGCGATTTTAAATATGAAGTATTACGAGAACTATGTATTATATGTGTGCATGAATAATAGTATATTGAACAACAGTATCAAGTATTTTTTTATTTACTGAAGTGAAGTGAAAACCATATAAGGAGGATTTTCTTGATTATGACAAGCGCCGGTGTTCTCGGAGTTCGCTACCTGCAACTACAATTGAAATGTAAGCGAAGTCCAATAGCCAAGAAAAGTTCAAATGAACACAGAACATTTCTAATAATGCAATTGTATTATATCCTGCAAAATGTGTTTTCACATTAATATTTAGTAATAATAATTTATTTATTTATTTGTAATACAACACAACACAACTGTCAACCTGTGTGCCAGGACTTCAGGGCACCAGTTGTGAGTAGTGTTTGTTAACTATTGTTATCATAAAAAATTTCTATGACATTGTTATGAATCATAAAAACTAATTGTCTGTATCTTCTCTTTGCATGAATCATGATGGGGAGCAAGTATTGCAAAAAGGCAAAAATTGAAGAGAAATTTTGGAAAGGAATAAGAACTGGATGCAGGTTACGTAAAATTTTTCAACAATAAGCTATTTTGTTGAGCGCAGCAAAGGTAGGACAGCTATGCAAGCTGCTTGAATGGTTACGCTTGGAAGCACCTCTCTTGAAGTGGATAGAAACCTTTTCCTCATTATTCCCTTCCTTGAATTTTATTTGCCAAAAATTTACAGGAATTTTCAGTGTGATACATATTGTTGGAAAAACATAAAGAATTGCAGTACAATAGTCTGCACATCATAATAGACATAAAACAGGCTTTGACATTGCTAAAATTAGGTTTATCAAGTGTAATAATTAGCGTATGAAATTTTTAACATTTTTGTTAAATTTCTATTTTTTGCATATTCATATAACATGGCTGAAAAATATATGCCCATTGTTGATAGTGACAGCAAAAATGCAGTCAGCCATGATGGCGTAGAATTGCGTGATCAAACAATTGAAGTTCAGGTGCCATGCATGACTACTGCAGAAAGTAGACCAGAGATGAGTGTCGCAGTAGTAACAAATGATAGTGACGCTGTACAGCAGAACAACCCTGATGACACAATGTTTACAACTGTCAAGACAATGTCACGCGTCTCCCAGAGCAACATAGTGCTCATGAATGAAACATTGGAGAGCGATTCCAATATGAATTTTGACAACACGTTACAAACACCACTTGTTCGCAACAAAAACATTAACTTGGAAAGTTCAGAAGACAGCAACAACAGTAGTACAGCTAATGCACTGCTATGGCAGTTATTACCTAACATAAACACAAAATTATATAGTATCAATACAAATATCAGTGATACAAAACGAGACATGCACATGGTAAAACAGCAACAAAAGACTGTTACACAAGATCTAAATACAATGAAACAAGAACAAAAACAAGTATTCAAGGATTTGAAAGACATGGTCTCACAGAAGTTTGATGACTTAACCAAAAATTTTCGCACTGCAATCGAAAAATTGAATGATATGAAAAACCAGGTAAAGCATGAAGTACTTTTTGAAGCTAACAGTAACATTACGGAGTTAAAACACGTAAGGATAGCAACATTAGAAGTTGACTCAGTATGTGCTAAAAAGGAGAGAGAGATGATCAATGAAAATCTGCGTGATATTATTAGTCAAGCTGAAGCAGGTACATCAGCTAAGGGTAATACCATTGCAGAGAAGTTAGTAACCTACTGCAAGTTATACACGGATGTAGTAGAAAAGACTATTCAGAGGAAAGAAAATGAAATGGTGAACAAGGTAAACATTAAACTACAAGCCGCAGAAAATAGGATCCGCAATCTTTTAGAAGAAAATATTACTGGATCTCGAAATATGTAAATGTAAATAATACCCAGGCTACAGTGAACAAACCACAACCTGTCGGTATTTATCCACAAATTGTCATGAGTCCCACAGCAGGTACCAGTGACAATTGTAGAGTGCCAAAGGTAAACAACTCCAATACATGAACAATTACTAGCCGTAATTACAGGTAACTACAATAACAACATAAATACGACTGAAAATGCTGCGTGTCTATCAACTATTTTTGCAGACAAAGGTTTGCTGAGACATCGATAATTTCCTACATTCACTACCAAAGGTAAAAGAATGAATCCCATAGTATTTATTAGTACTTTTGCCATGTATTTCCACGCAACTGGACAGGAGCACAGAAAATCAGATTTGTCATGGGATGCATGCAAGGTGATGTGCTTTTATGGGCAACTGAAGTGGCCAAACGTTGCAGCACTTATATCCAATTTTAAGGAGCTTTCCTTGACAAATACTGGTCTGAGGCAGTGCAAGAAAGACTCAGAAGTGAGGTTTTTAACCCTGTGTAATGGCAAATATGGTAGTCTATGTGGATACTTTGAAAAATACCTGAACAAGACATGCTACTTGATGAACCCAATATCAAGGTAGATGAATTAAAAATTTTGAAAAGTCGTTTACCATCGCACATAAGAGAAAAATTAGCCACAACACCATAGCATGACACTGAAAATTTTCTGTCAGTGCTCTTGATTCTATCGACTTAATCTATGAGGAATGAGCTGTACCGAATAGAGCAACACAACAACAACATAGTTATGTAAATCAGTCAGTAAAACATGATCTAAACACACAGCAAGGATGGTACACACAACAGCAAAATTATATACCTAGAGGTTACTAGTACAGTAATGGGAACGGGAAAGACAAACTATTTAAAAGAAATTTTCAAAACAACAGGGGTAATTTTAATACATGGAAAATTACAGTTCACCATCACAAGGCCCTATGCTGAACATGAATAGAAACAGTCAGCCGCAGCAGATGCCAATGCACGGCAAGAATGCCATGCCTTATGCTGTACTGCAGCTGACCTTTGGACAGCAGAATAACTGCACAGCAGTTAATGACACAAACTGGTGAAGTACACACACAGTGCAACTCAATGAAATTACTCCTAGTAATGAACTAAGTCACACTACGCCATCGGAAAACACCAACCAGTCATAGTTAAGCCCCAGACTATTGAGCTCTCAGGGGCAAAATGCCACTTTTATGTAAAGGGTCAGATTTTTTCTATTGATTTAGTCAAAAAACCTGATGAAAATAACAAAAACAAACAAGAGTCAAAAGTAATAGTACAATATTCCTTTCCAGCTGTATATTTCACAAACAAATCAGATACTGATACTGCTGCGTGTCTATCAACTATTTTTGCAGACAAAGGTTTGCTGAGACATCGATAATTTCCTACATTCACTACCAAAGGTAAAAGAATGAATCCCATAGTATTTATTAGTACTTTTTGTCATGTATTTCCACGCAACTGGACAGAAGCACAGAAAATCAGATTTGTCATGGGATGCATGCAAGGTGATGTGCTTTTATGGGCAACTGAAGTGGCCAAACGTTGCAGCACTTATATCCAATTTTAAGGAGCTTTCCTTGACAAATACTGGTCTGAGGCAGTGCAAGAAAGACTCAGAAGTGAGGTTTTTAACCCTGTGCAATGGCAAATATGGTAGTCTATGTGGATACTTTGAAAAATACCTGAACAAGACATGCTACTTGATGAACCCAATATCAAGGTAGATGAATTAAAAATTTTGAAAAGTCGTTTACCATCGCACATAAGAGAAAAATTAGCCACAACACCATAGCATGACACTGAAAATTTTCTGTCAGTGCTCTTGATTCTATCGACTTAATCTATGAGGAATGAGCTGTACCGAATAGAGCAACACAACAACAACATAGTTATGTAAATCAGTCAGTAAAACATGATCTAAACACACAGCAAGGATGGTACACACAACAGCAAAATTATATACCTAGAGGTTACTAGTACAGTAATGGGAACGGGAAAGACAAACTATTTAAAAGAAATTTTCAAAACAACAGGGGTAATTTTAATACATGGAAAATTACAGTTCACCATCACAAGGCCCTATGCTGAACATGAATAGAAACAGTCAGCCGCAGCAGATGCCAATGCACAGCAAGAATGCCATGCCTTATGCTGTACTGCAGCTGACCTTTGGACAGCAGAATAACTGCACAGCAGTTAATGACACAAACTGGTGAAGTACACACACAGTGCAACTCAATGAAATTACTCCTAGTAATGAACTAAGTCACACTACGCCATCGGAAAACACCAACCAGTCATAGATAAGCCCCAGACTATTGAGCTCTCAGGGGCAAAATGCCACTTTTATGTAAAGGGTCAGATTTTTTCTATTGATTTAGTCAAAAAACCTGATGAAAGTAACAAAAACAAACAAGAGTCAAAAGTAATAGTACAATATTCCTTTCCAGCTGTATATTTCACAAACAAATCAGATACTGAACAAGAAGCAAACACTGAGGTTAGTTACAAAGTGGTAGAGCAGAAACTAAGTGAATCACAGATACAAAATGAGATGCAACTACAAGAACTTTCTAACTTATTATTTAAGTATACCAATGTTTTCAGTAAGGAGCCAAGAGTAATCAATGACTATGAATATAAATTTGAAGTCTGTCCGCATGAGACATTTTGTGTAATGGCATATCCTATTCCACGGGCAAAACGAGAGGCAGTAAGGGAAGAGATCAATCATATGTTTAAATGGGGAATTATGCAACCTTCATTTTCACCCTATTGTAGTCCAGTACTACCAGTAAGCAAACCAAATGGTTCTGTAAGATTAGTTCTTGATGCTAGAGGTATCAATAGGATTATAGTACCAGTACGCATAAGACCATACAACTTGGATGAACAGCTCCTAAAGTTTTACAATACAAAATATTTCAGTACACTCGATCTCAAGATATCCTTCTTTTCTTTCTGTGGTGCTACAGTCCAGGATGAACCTTGGCCTTCCCAACAAGCTTCCGCCATCCATCACAGTCACATGCGACCCTCCTCCAGTTTGTGCATCCAAGCTTCCATAGGTCTTCTTCCACTCCATCCAGCCATCTCGCTTGAGGTCAACCTCACCCTCTTCGTCCTCCTGGATTACCAAAGAGTATCATCTTTATCACCTCAGACTCCATTCTTGCCACATGACCTGCCCATCTTATCCTTCCTGATCATATAATTTTTGTTAAAGGAGCATCAGCATATATAGTGTACAGTTCTGCATTGTACCTTTTCCTCCATTGTTCTCTGATACACAGGGCCAGTTATTCTCCTCAAAACTTTTCTCTCAAATCCATCGAACAGCCTTGCATTGGCTTCCGTCAAGGGTCATATTTCCGAAGCATAAGTGAGAACTGGTCTAACAAGGGTTTTATAAATATTGAATTTTGTTGGGCAGCTGAGGAGTCTTGACTGGAATAAATTACTCAAGGTGAAATATGCCTTATTTGCTTATATCAGCTGAATATTAACTTCAGTTGATATGTCATTAAAGCAAGTGACTGTGGAACCAAGATACTTGAAGCTATCAACTCTTTCAAATGTGTATCAATTCAGACTGAAAGTTGACTGCATATTGGGTTGATATGTTTTCCTACAGGCCATGAATTTAGTTTTAACTTCATTCTCAAGATGTTCTACTGGCAAATAAAGCTCCATGAAGAAAGTCGAAAATATACACCATTTATTTGTGGTGGCAGAAGTTACGAATTCGATGTTCTATCTTTTAGACTGAACATGAGTGCAGGAGTGTTTACGTCTGCATTGGACAAAGTTTTAGGACCAGAATTGGTTTGGAAAGTCACTGTTTATTTAGACAAGGAAGTCGTTTCTGAAAGTATTTGTATGGAGTGTAGCCATGTATTGAAGTGAAACGTGGACGATAAATAGTTTGGACAAGAAGAGAATAGAAGCTTTCGAAATGTGGTGCTACTGAAGAATGCTGGAGATTAGATGGGTAGATCACATAAATAGTGAGGAGGTATTGATTAGGACTGGGGAGAAGAGAAGTTTGTGGCACAACTTGACTAGAAGAAGGGATCAGTTGGTAGGACATGTTCTGAGGCATCAAGGGATCACCAATTTAGTATTGGAGGGCAGCTGGGAGGGTAAAATTCATAGAGGGAGACCAAGAGATGAATACACTAAGCAGATTCAGAAGGATGTAGGTTGTGGTAGGTACTGGGAGATGAAGAAGCTTGCACAGGATGGAGTAGCATGGAGAGCTGCATCAAACCAGTCTCAGGACTGAAGACCACAACAACAACATTTAGACAAAATGCTAATAGCTACACCAACTTGGTTAGAACATTCAGGCTCATTGAACAGGTGCTTCAAAGATTTGCAGATTACAAAGTAACAGCCAATTTTTAAAAAATCTAATTTTGGTAAGGAGCAAGTCAAATTTTTAGGACATGTTGTGTCAGAACAAGGTATCTTATCTGATCTGAAAAAAACTTGATGCCATATGCAGCTCCAAGGAATAAAAAACAAATAAAAGCCTTTTTAGGATTAGTTTTGTTTTTTCGTAAGTTCATACCACAACAACTGATGAACAGTGACACATTGCTCAACTTGTTATGAAAAAATAGGCTTTAGTTATGGGATGATAAGTGTCAGGAGGCCTTTAATAGCATTAAGCAGGCGTTAGTCAGTGCAAACATTCTTAGCCACCCTGATATGTCCAAGGATTTTTGTCTATGTACAGATGCCTCATCTCACAGGCTGGGGGCATACTTGCTCCAGATCAAGAGGAAGAAGGTAAGGAAGTACCCAAGGTCATCAGTTTTGCTCGTCACATATTATTAGAAGCAGAAAGATTTTACTGTATGTCAGAATTGGAAAGTTTAGCTGTAATATGGGCATTTAAAAAGATTGAATATTTTTTGTGGGGAAAGAATACCAAACTTTACCATGACCATCAGTAATTGTCATTTCTTTTAACATGTAAACTATTACACCGTTGATTAGCAAGGTGGTATCTATACTTACAAGAATACAATTTTGAAGTCATATACATTAAAGGAAATCAGAATGTTGTTATGGATGCCTTGTCCAGGCAACCACAAGGTTTAGAGGAATTTGGTGAATTAACGGAGCAAGATGCATAACTCAAAACATTATTAATGCAAGGTACAACACAACAGTGTGATTACCATAAGTTTTGTAAGCAAATGAAAATCATGCAACAGCTAGACCGCAGATGGAGTAAAGTCATGCAAAACCTTAAGTAAAATGAAGGGAAAGGTAAGTAAGTGGTATCAGGAGTACAAGGGCGTTTTGTTTAATAGGAAACATGAAAAATCTGATCAATGGTGTGCATGTATTCATTAAGATCATATCAATGAATGTATAAGACACACACATGAAGTATGGGGACATTATAGAGTGAGCAAATGCACTGAAAAAATTGCAACACTTTGTTATTTTCCAATTTTGAGAAGTCTTGTCCTACAGGTATTAAGAAAGTGTGCAATATGTCAAAAATCAAAACAGTTCATTGTTTCAAAATACACTGAGCTACACCCAATACTCTCAAAAAATCCACTATATATATAGTATCCCTCGACATAGCTGGTCCATATTCAAGAAGTAAAGGAGGAGTAAGATACATAGTAGCACTATATGATATTTTCTCGAAACATAATCAAAATGTATTCCATTAAAAATGCAACAGCCACAAATATCAGAAAAGGAATTGAGGGAGACTATTTCAGAAGAGTAGGTAAACTAAAGATACTACTAACTAATAATGCTTGATATTTCTTTGGGCAAGAGTGGAAACAATTTATGACCTCACAGGGCATAAAGCACATATTAGTAGGCCATTTTCACCCAGAAGCAAGCCAAGTAGAATGAGTCTTTAAAGAATTTAACCAGTTTATTAGGACTTACACCACTCACTAACACACCCAATGGGTAGAATACATAACTCCTTTCATGCAAGTTGTCAATAACCTTCCACATTCTTCAACAGGTTTCACACCTAACAAATTGATGTTCTGGATGAAACAAACGAATGAGTGGAAGTCGCCATACCAAAAGTACCCACTACAGAAATGACACTACAAGACAAAATTAAACAAGCCATGGTTATACAAGAAAACAGAGCCAAGTATAAAAGGAAAATTTATAACAAGAAACTGAAATGTGTCACACAGTTTTTGAAGGGCAATGAGTCCTCTTACGGACGCACCCTAAATCAACAAAATTTGGCAAACTGAATAAGAAATGGCAATGACTCTATTCAGGATCATATGTAATTTCCAAAATACCACACCCTGAGACGTGCAGATTAGCCTATGAGAAAACAGGGAGAGACAAGGGTCTCCATCCTCACAAAGATATAAAAGCTTTTATAGAATGACGAAGCATGGGAACACCTTTTGTTTATTGCATGATGATTGTATATAGTGTACATAACTGTAAGTGTAATTTTTCTTCTTGAGTGTATTTTAAGATAAAGTAATTTGTGTAGGCATAAGTAATTCTTTTGATTTGTACACATAGGCATAAAAATTAACAGTAATGAGAAGTAATACATTGCTTCATGCAAAGCAAAAGTATAAACAAAATTAGCTTATGTCTCAGTTGTCCACTCTCAACAATATGCACTAACGTCAGTAGCTGGAGAGGAGACATTGACCTGTGTGCATCCGTGACACACTGGCAGAAGGTACAACCAAAATAGGAATGCAATATGTACCTAACCTAAATACAAAGTAAATGGAAATACTACACAAATACATCTACTGTCTAATAACTAAGGAACCTATTGATATATGTACACAGAGATTTAATTAAATACTAAGCTATATACAACATATTTACAACCAAAATGAAGAATTATGAAAAACTGTATGAGATTTGTAAGCTAAGGACTAATGACAAAATACCATGAGGAATGTCAAATAATTTTCTTTGGAGAGTAAATGATCATAATGGGTAACAGAATAAATGAATGTCTATGAATTTACACAAAGAGTGGAAATATCTGCGGACATATGCAATGACCAAATTGTCAGTGGCCACCGAGCTACGTAATGCAATTAGTTTTAAGTTTTTTCTTTCAGTGACCAGTGCATTGTCGTGGTGCAGGAAAAGAGAATTATGTCA
This sequence comes from Schistocerca serialis cubense, assembly GCF_023864345.2. Taxonomy (NCBI): domain Eukaryota; kingdom Metazoa; phylum Arthropoda; class Insecta; order Orthoptera; family Acrididae; genus Schistocerca; species Schistocerca serialis. The sequence goes on from NC_064638.1 coordinate 767,223,717, forward strand.
ATAGTAGCAAGTACCAAATGAAGAAATTTATTTATAAGGATATTTAGACAGAGATCATAAGGCAAATGGAAAATGAAATATGCATAGTTGCAGTGTGACTCCATGGCAATTATCAGTACCTATTCACTGCAGAGTACACACAAACATTTAAGCATGTGATTTTTACAAAAACCAATTAATTGTATCGCATCGCATGAAAGCTTGAATAATGACATTTCCAGGTATTTGAGAAAATAAGTCTATGATGGTTAAAGCGTCCAGTTTCACACTAAGCTACATGTGAATTAAAGTAAACAGCAGTAACACATGAAGAAACAACATGATACTACATGAGTGATTAGTCAGTACACATTATTTCAATGAAACAAAAGTCCCTTGGCAACTAGTCCATCATTGTACGAGTAATATTGCCTCGTAAATCCTTGAACTAGTAGATGAGTATTTCCATTTCTCCCCTCCCATACAAAGGAGGTGACACCAAGCGTAGTTAGGCCAGCAATGCAAGATGTTTTTGTCCTATTTCCAATGGTTTTCTCCCTCTTCTACCTAAGGAAAAAATGAGCTCCCATAAGTGATAGAGGCCTATCTATAAAATGAAGTATAAATGTATCGTATGCTTGTATTGTGTGATAATAATGTGATATTAATTTGTACATGTGATGTGAATAAAGAGAAGTTGAAACTAACAAACTATAGTAACAGAACACAGTTAATGAAAATTTTGTGATGTTCTAAAACTTAAGAAATTTATGTTCGTAGTACAAGTGATGGCTGGAACATGAGCCATAGGTATTAGCTCTCATGTTATGTATATTGTTGTAACTCAGTACTTGTATGAATTTTCATTGGAAACCAAACTCTATATGAAGAAATGAACTTTAAAGACAAGCAATTCATACAATATTTTGGATGGCTATGTGTGTCTTTCAACAAGTGGGAGGTCGAGTGTGGTGACAATAACATGTGTGTGCAACGAAATAATTTCTGAGTATCATGGCTCATAACACTTGACACTTTAACAAGTGAACTATAGTTGTTTGAGCAGGTACTCACCTCATCAATGGATGCTGTTGGTTGGGGTTCTCTCTGCTAAAAATGCAAGTACAAAGAGTAACAGTAATGACCGGACCATAAAAATGGAGATCTTCTGTTACAGCGTCGGATTTTGAACAATAAGTGCACGCCCACTGCACCCAGGATGAAGACAAAAGCCACAGTAATTCTTTGATATGTGACATTCCGACGAAAGTGTGACACTCAGTGTGAAATCAACACTAAAAAAGTGAGTGCATTCATGTGCGATGATAGCATCTAGCATGTTGACCGTCAGCCACCAAATCGGCCAGTGCGAAATCCGGCAGCGAGAATGAAGCAAACTAAATTATTGTTAGTGTGATAAATTCAACTATGTAATGGACTATCATATTATGTATATAATCTTTTTTAATTTCTTGTAGAATTCTAACATACATAGGATAAGCTGACATATCAATTCCATTAAATATACAAGAAGCTGACAGTGAATGGCATTGACCCCTATCAGCAAATGTAAATACAAACAAACAAAAAACACTGTACATCTCCATACCATGTCAACTTACAGTTGGGGACAATTGTGTAGGTACATGATGAAAGACCCCCAGGATATCGTAATGTTAATATTTATTAAAAAACAAAAAATGAACCACCGATCGATCAGAAGAGTTAGCAAAGACATTAATTATGAATGCACGGTAAGGCACAGACAAACGTGAAAAGATTCATTCAATAATTTGTATGGTTTTTTTTTTTTTTTGTTTTTACACTTTCTCTCGTAAGTAGAAGGACGACGAAGATGTGCGATTTTAAATATGAAGTATTACGAGAACTATGTATCATATGTGTGCATGAATAATAATATACTGAACAACAATATCAAGTATGTTTTTATTTATTGAAGTGAAGTGAAAACCATAAAAAGAGGATTTTCTTGATTATGGCAAGTGCCAGTGTTCTTGGAGTCCGCTGCCTGCAACTACAATTTAAATGTAAGCGAAGTTCGATAGCCAAGGAAAGTTCAAATGACCACAGAACATTTCTAATAATGCAGTCATATTGTATTCTACGAAAATGTGTTTTCATATGAATATTTAATAATACTTAGTAATAATAATTTATTTATGTTTTATTTATTTATTTATTTTTAATACAACAAACAGTGTAGGAGATAAGACTCTCTAACCAGTTCAACACAGATGTGAGTGGAATGTCTTGTGAGGAGAGTAGTGTGCTGTGAGCCTTATGCCTGTATGGACACATACCCATTTGTCCTGCTGTAAATAATAAAGAGTAATCTATCTGCAACATGCTGTTACTGTGTAATGGCTACAGCACGTTGATGGTGGAGCCATCTTGCAACTACAGTGAACAGGAATTTTCAAAACAAGACAGCAACTTTCATACAGATGTGGCCAAAGCTTCTTAGTGTCCAATCCCTAGCCAATGAGACAGTAAATGAAACTGAAGGTAGCAAGGCAAAAGCTGAAATACTTACGTCCATTTTCAAATGTTCCTTTACAAAGGAAAACTCAGGAGAATTGCCACAATTTAATCCTCATATCACTGAAAAGGTAAGTGAAATAAGTATTAATGTCAGTGATATTGAGAAGCAGCTGAAATCTTTAAAACTGAACAAAGCTCTAGAGCTTAAAATAATCCCTATAAGATTGTATACTGAATCTGCAACTGAGTTAGCCCCTCTTCTAAATATAATCTAGTGGAGATCCCACAAACAAAAAACCATTTCCAGTTCTTGGAAAAAGGCACAGGTCACATGTGTCTACATGAAGGGTAGTATAAGTGATCCACAAAACTATCGTCCAGTATCCTTGACATCAATTTGTTGTACAATATAAGAACATATTTTGAGCCCAAGCATAATAAGGTACTTTGAACAGAATGACCTCCTCAATGCCAACTAGCATGGATTTTGAAAACATTGATCATGTGAAACCCCACTCACACTTTTCTCACATTATATACTGCAAACTTTGGATCAAAGTAATCAGATAGATGCCATATTTCTTGATTTATGAAAAGTATTTGACTCAGTAGCACATCCACACTTATTGTCAAAAGTTTGATCAAATAAGGTATCAATTGAAATTTGTGACTGTACTAAGGAGTTTTTGGTAGGGAGGATGCAGAATGTTATCTTGGATGGAGTCATCATCATCAGATGTAGAAGTAACTTCACGTGCACCCCAGGGAAGTGTGTTGGGACCCTTGTTGCTCATGTTGTACATTAATGACCTTGAAGACAATATTAATAATAACTTCAGACCTTATACAGATGATGAAGTTATCTGTAATGAAGTGCTGTCTGAAAGAAGCTGCATAAATATTTAGTTAGATCTTGATAAGATTTGAAAGTGGTGTGAAGATTGGTGACTTTCTTTAAATGTTCAAAAATGTAAAATTGTGTACTCCACAAAATGAAAAGATGTAGTACCCTATGACTATAATATTAGTGAGTACTGTTGGAATCGGTCAACTCATACAGATATCTGGGTGTAACACTTTGTAAGACTATAAAATGGAATGATCAAATATGTTCAGTCATAGGTAATGCAGGTGGTAGGCTTCTGTTTATTGGTAGAAAAGTGGGGGAAGTGCAATTGGTCTACAAAGGAGATTGCTTACAGGTCACTTGTGTTATCGGTTCTAGAATGTTGCTGAAATGTGTGGACCTGTACCAAATAGGATGAACAGGGGCTATTGAATTTATGCAAAGAAGGGCAGCATGAATGGTAACAGGTTTGTTTGAGCCATAGGAGAGTGTCACAGAGATACTGAAGGAATTGAACTGGAAGACTCTTAAAGATAGGTGTGATAGATGTAGACCATCCCGAGAAAGTCTACTAACAAAGTTTCAAGAACGGCTTTAAATGATGACTCTAGGAATACACAACCACCCCCTTGTATTGCTCACATTAGGATAGTGAGGATAAGATTAGAATAATTACTGCATGAACAGAGACATTAAGAAGATCATTCTTCCCATGTTCCATTCGTGAATGGAACAGGAAGAAGCCCCAGTAACTGGTACAAAAGGATGTACCCTCTGCCATACACCTCACAATGGTTTGCAGAGTGTAGATGTAGATGTAAATGTAGATATCAACATATTCAGTCAAAAAGAAAAATGATGTGTTTCAGTGTGCAGGTCTACTAGTCATGACAATGCTACTTACACTGCAGAACAAGGGTACCTACAAAAAAACCTACTGGATGACTTTGTGATTGTAAACAATATGCGTAGCATCAAGACACATTGTGACAGACTGCTGTAAATTCAAATTATGGAATATACTCCAATGTTGCTGTGTCCACTGCACTGTGTACAGATCTGATCAACCCATTCATACTGCACCATATGGTCCAACAGGTTGGATAGTTTACAGGCATCTCCACTGGAGTCACAACCCTGCAGTGTCCAGAAACTGAGAGCTTGTCTGTTGTGCCTCTTTGGAACCGATGTGGCCACCAGCACAGCCATACACTGATCGCATGTCTTTACAGTTTAGTTCACGCCTTAAGTTACTGCCATTCCATGCTCACCAAACAGCAATGTGGTTTGCAGTCACTGAGTACATATTTGCTACTGATGGCATTTCCAATGACAGTGCAAAATTTGTTGCATTACTGTGCAGCTTAAGTGAACACACAGACATTATCAGTGACATTGTTCTGGCACTCCCAGGTAGCACCAAATACAACACCACTAAGTTAGCACTACTCTAGCACATATTGTAGCTAGCCAGAGCATCAGTTAAAATGAGTCATCATATAGACAAACATCTGGGAACCAGGACACCTTTGCAACTTTGGCACCAACTATGTGCACTTGGCACATTAATCTCATGGCCAATCACACACTTAGGTCTCTATGGATCATCAAACTACCACCCCAAATACGATAAACAATGATTTTGCATGGTCGCAAACCACTGGAGCAGAAATTCACACAGGTGGGTAGGATTTTTACAGTATTGCAACATAGACAATGTATCAGTGCCTTTGACAACAATCCGTGCTGGGATGCATAGAAGCTATGCCACACCAGCCATTAAGAAGCAACTGAACTGACTTGACGACGTTTCACTGCCACCGGGTGTGATTTTGACTGCATCACATAGGGCGTTGACCTCCAGACAATCAAAACAAATACTCACACAGTTGGCAATGATGCCCCACATGCAGACACAGCTCAAGGCCATGGCTCTGCTGCCGTCACACTCAACTTGGCAAAGCAAAACTAAACTGTAGGCCAGCACCAAGCACCCAAACAGAAAGCACAAGAGGCACAGCATATCATAACAGCAATTCAAGCTGCATAACCCTGCAACACATCAGCAAAAGTCCTGTACCCTGTCTTCTTACCGCAGTGGCATACTCTGTCTTTGACTGTAATTGAAACCAACCTTTCCTCACTGAAATAGGTTTGGAACTGAGTACCTCATCTCCTGATGAAAACTTATGAACAACAACAAACATACCTGCCATTCAGCTCTGTGCGGTGAATGATTCCAGTATTCCCCTGTATGGATGCTCACCTTGCACCTTAGATCTTGTCTTTGTGAAGACATTTCCATGGAACTTCCACATTGCAGATGTTTGAGAACTGGTTCTCCATGTTGATTTCCTCTGCTAGTTTCATCTCTCCCTGGATTGAATAGATTGCACACTACAACGTCAAGACAGCAAGGACAGCAGTTGCTCCATCCGCAGAATCACTAGGCCCATGCCTCCAATACCACAGCACTCTTCCATGAACACCTTCTCAAAAAGCAAGCAACATATGACACAAGTGAAAAATGCCAACAAAATCTGAAAGACTGTGCTAGAACTACAACTGCTCAGTCAACATTAACTTGACACAAGATTTGAAATGTAACACCTACGTGAGAAAAATGGTGCCATAGGACAAAAAATTCACACAGTGATGGATGAACTTGTTATATGCTATAGTATTCCACTGCTTTTGGGAATATACTTGAATACTCAATTTTTGTACTAGTTTGTCAGTGAATAGGTGATGTAACTGTGCCATAAACAAATAATTGATGCATTATAGTGCATGCCCGATAGTTCAATTGGCATACCAAGGCAATTTTAGTGGTACACTAATTATAACAGTGATGTAGTCAACATGTTGTACTTACTCTTTCACTAATTTATTTTTTCAAAATCATGCACCAAAACCTCATCCGAGTCTGGCACAAAATTGATGTAATACTGAGGGTGTTATAGCTACTGCTGTTGGTCCTTATAAAACAACCACCTATTACAAAATCACTTTAAGTATTGTTTAAATGTAATATAATTAAATTTACAACTGAAATTTATATGTTTCCATAAATTTTAGCTTAGCAGATCATGACATCTCTGGTGTGATTAGTATGTTGATATATTTTTGTCTCATATTGAAATTTCATGAAATATATATTGATAACAGTACATTATTTATTTTTGTTAATTACTTCATAATTACACCACGACTTTTGGACATAACATTAGTTTGATGTCTTTAAATTGAGTTCTATCATATTACTACTGGTCTTTCGTACATTATTCCTACAAAGGATGCTTTCAGTTTGTGTTTACATTTGGTTGAACATATTTTTGGTTTTTAGTACAAACTTTCTATAAACTGATCAGAATTGAATACTGCTGACTTAATTTCTCCACTAGTTAACTTGTTTTGATACATACAGTAACCAAGCAATAATATAATTGACACTTCTGCATGTACATCATGTTAAGGTCACATAATAGTGCCACAATCTCCAAAATATATGGAGTCATTTTATATTGTCCTATTGTGATGCGTTACATACCCCAAAGTATTGCAAATATGAATTATGTATGAGAATTTGTCACACGAATGCACCAGGATACAAAGTTTGTTATACAAAGTAATTGCGGTGGCTGTATATGTTTGTGATATGTGATTTATTCATCTCATTACATACAATTTTCAAATCAAGTGGTGATAAATTCCAGTCTATTGTTTACATTACTTAGACAATTTACATAAAGTACTGTTTTAAAATATATATCATTGCACATATTACTAACATATGGTTATTTTTAGAAATGCTTTGTGAATATCCTTCCTCTACTGCAGGAACTTGCATGCACAACCAAAACTCATCGTTGATGCATTACCATTCAGTGTCCCACTTCTCCCCAGTTTCACTCTGATGTTTTATTTTTCTTTTAAATAATACTCAGTGTCCATTGCCAGAAATTCAGTCAGAGCACAACTACAGAAAAATATAAATAATTCTAAATGATAGAAATGTGAGGTTAGGTTTTGCAGTTTCTGGCATTATACAGTTAAAAGTTAAATGTCTCAAACAGTTGTATTATTAAATGATACAAGTGTATGATTAAATAATTTATGTTTCAGATATAAGAAATCAATCCAATATGCAGGTTCTTAGTAACTAGTATGTCTTGTTCGAGCATTCTAGTATGTTTTTGATTGTTTTATCAATTCATCAAGTAGCATTCACAATATATCAATATAAATGTTAAATGGAGTATAAATTGTTTTCTTATTCTTCTTTCAACTTTGCTTTGATTATTCAATAACACTGACTACTAAATTCACAGGTAGTAATTATATGTATCTATATCTTCGCAGTCATAGATGTTCCCTTTTCTATGATGATTTGTTTCTGCAATGATAAGTGTTTATTTATTTGTTTATTTTCTTACATTAATAAATTCCAGTGGTAAATCAGTCTCAGCCTCAAATGCTCCTTTATAGACAGTCACCTCTTCATCTTTCAGTTAACATAGAGTACATAAGTGTTAAAGCATGAGGTTTTATAAGAAATCACAACTTTCTGCATATTATGGGAATAATTACACAATTGTGCATCTCTAATATTAATAACAGACAGATATTGTAAATAGCCCCTGCCATATTATAAAGTTTTGTTCCATTTGAGTGAATTTACAGGGAAACAGCAATAAGATAAATACAAGGGAAATAAATGCCTCACCAGATGAGCTTGTAATAACACATAAAAACATGGGGCCAATGAAAAATAAACTTTTGAACTTTCAGGTAGCCTTAAATAATACTGACACATTTCTGTGTGCAACAGTGCATGGCTCAGAACTAACGAAATTAAGTATAGCAATCTAGAAAATTATAAGCTAATATCTCACTTTTGCAGGAAACAGTTCAGTATAGGAAACAGTTGCAAATTTGGGACGGAAAGCCTAAACTGCCCAGTACAGAAGTTCACATTGACAAACATTCTGTAGAAAACCACTGAAAATTTATCAGTGTAAAAATTGAGCTGCATAATAGAACTTATAATATAATATCTGTGAATAGGGCACCAAGTGGTGATTTCAATAGATTTATACAAAACATGAAAACATGGATAGTGAGTGTACTGTTACACTTCTGAAAAAGTAAAGTAATTTTATGGGGATTAACTCTTTGTCTCACACAAGACTCAAAACAGAATCTGATACTTTACTTAGAACATATGGTTCTCATGATATTGTTAAGAGTTTTACTAGTAAGCAAGAATACTCAATCTGCTATTGTTTTATAATTACAAATGTTGAATTCAGTAAGTATAGATGCCTGATAAATTAAATGAGCTCATCATACCACAGTTCACTATCTTTATAAATGTTGCTGTGAAGGTAAATACTGCTGCTTCTCTTACAGGAACATTCATATCTATAACATAGAGTATCTACAGAAAAAATTGGAAATGAAAATTGGCCAGAATTGTACATTTATGATAATATGCTATCGTCAACCATCAGAGATAAGACTGTGAGCTGTTTTCTCTGGCCAGCAAAGCTAACGTTCCCACAGAGGGCCCCCTCTCCCACCCTGGTTGTGTGGAGCACAGTGTGCAGGCGATGGTCAGGAGGGTAGAAGTGCTGGTGGCAAGTGTGGTCTGGTGCAGGGTGTAGAGATGGTAGTCATGGAAGTGGGTGGAATATGTGGATGGTGTGGCCCGCATGGGTGTGCATAGGAGGGGAAGGTGGGGAAGCTGTATCCCCCAGAATGTGTGTGTTGGCTCGGTCCGTGAGGGGGTGCTGTCCAGACGGGGTGGACGAGTAGTGGAGAAGGCCAGGTGGCTGTTATCAATGCAATGTGATTGCAGAGTTGTGGGGTTGACATTATCAGCTAAGGTGTGGTGTACTGTGGATTCAGGTAATACCATGCAATCATTGTGGGACCCCTGTGACTATCAGCTCCTCATCTGTAACTGTGAGCATCTGGAAACAAGGGGATGCAGTCGCAGGGGGGCGAAGGGTCGGGAGTAGGGGGAACCCACCATGATGGTAGAGTCCATATCTGGGGGCTCATCAGTGAGATACCAGGCAGGTTCAGTTGGTTGATAGACACCATGACTGGCTTGCGGTTAAGCAGAATGTCATAGGTGTTGAGGCAGTGTCGGAGAACTCTATGCAAGCCCAAGAATGGAGCCTGGAGTGTGGCACGGGCAGTATCGTCACACAGGATGAGATGGTTGCACATGGCTAGGTCTTTGGAGATGAAAATTTTAGGAGGGGTATGAGGGGAGGGGAGGGGGGAGTGGGAAGAACATGAAGATTGTCAATGTGACACCAGATGATGTCAACCAAGGTGGGAAGCAAGGTTGGCACAGGGGTGTGGTCAGAAGAGACAAAATCTCTGGGGAGGGATAGTGTCTCACCATAAAAAATCTTGGCTAATGAGGCAGTGCAGTCTTGTTTATGCACCATGCAGATGCCAGGAGCGCCAACAGGAGTGCATCAGATCATTCAGCCCTGTGGCACATAAGAGCAGCCTTTAGGGTGCAATGCCACCTCTCGATAAGCCCATTGGCTTGAAGGTGGTAGGTGATGGTTTTGTAACAGGTACTGCCACACAGTTTAGAGAGTTCAGCAAACAGCAAGGACATTAAGTGCCTACCTTTGTCCTTGGTTATGGAGGTAGGGTAGCCAAAACACATGAAACAGGTAGGCACAAGAACTCCAGCAACTGTGTCAGCAGTGATGTCTCGGATGGGGTTTGCCTCAACCTAGTGTGTTATCCAGTCAACAATGGAGAGGAGATAGCGGTAGTTGCTGGACAGGGATGGGGACCAACCAGGTCCACATGAATGTGTTGGATGTGCCCCTTCAGTGTCTGGAATGTGCCTAGTGGGGGTCGAGTGTGCCGGGTGGTTTTACATCGCTGGTATGGTACACAGGCACTCGTCCACAACTTTCAGTCTTGCATAACATGAAGCCAAACATGTCGCTCAGTTACTCATATAAGACGAGTAGTAGGTTTGACACCAGGGTGGGCAAAGTTGTGAAACAGGCCAAAAATAATTCTGTGGAATTCTTGTGGGATGAGTGGGCATGTGCACCCCTGGGACGTGTCACAGAGGACAGGGTGGGTTGAATCAGGGATAAACTTTGGCTCAATGATGAGGGTGGAGGAGGCATCATTTGAGAGGTCCTGTCGCTGAGGGTCATCCTACTGAGCCTGTCAAAGTTGATCGTGGCCAAGATGGCACTGATGCATGTCAAGTAGTCAGGACTATGTTGTCTGGGCCTTTCGCATGATGGACATCCGTAGTGCATTGTGTGATATATTCGAGGTGACGGTAATGGCAGAGGCTCTTGTCCTTGGATGGGCTACAGATTGTGTCAGCTAGGGGCTTGTGATCCATGTAAATGACCAGGAGGTGGACTTAAATATCTTCTCTGAAATGCCACAGGACCATGTAAATGGCTAGTAGCTCCTGGTCATTAGCTGACCATTTGTACTGTGCATCAGTCAGCTTATGGGAGAAGAAGAGCAAGGGTTGATTGGAGCCATTGCCTTCATGCTGAAGGACAGTTCCTATCACAAAATCAATAGCGTCAGCAGTGATGTACAGGGGAGTTTCTGGAATCAGGTGAGCCAAGTTGGCTTCCTGAACCAGATCGTCCTTGATTGCTTGGAAGGAGTATTGCATGTCTTTGGTTCACATGAGATTCCTGTGACACACTGTAGTTTTGATTTTGAGGGCCTGTTTTAAGGTTTGCTGCAGGGCAGCAGCATGTGGCAAGTGAAGGTGATAGAAATTGACCATCCTGAGGAAACAGCAGAGTTCACGATAGTTGAATGGTGGCGGTAGGTTATCAATCACCTCTGTGCTCTCTGGAGTGGATGTGGGAAACATTAACAATGTGACCCAAGAAGGTGACTTGCATATGACAGAGTTGACATTGTCAGTGTTGATTATTGCACCATTGGCTTTGGGATTGCTGAGAACTTGTTCAAGGTGGGCAGAATGAGAATCCGTGTCCAGTGAAAAAAAAGAATGAGGATATTGTCCAGATACACATAAAGAAAGGAAAATTTAAAAAGCAGGCTGTCTATAAAGCATTTCCAGGTCTGCACAGTGCTTTTGGCCCATAAGGCATAAAAAGGAAATCAAACAATTCAAAAGGTTTGGTTATGGCAGACTTGTGAATATCATCTTTGAACATTGGTATCAACAGATACACCTCCTTACAGCCAATTACATTGAACACTAGCACCGGCAAGATGTTAGGATGTTAGGGACTGGGTAATTGTCCACGAGTGTGTGAGTATTCAAGGCACGATAATCTCTGCAAAGTCTGTCTGAGCTGTCCTTCGTAGGGACAGAGCAGATCGGTGAGGCCGAGCTGTATCTGATGGGTGAATGATGCCAGTTTATAATGGTCTGGAGGTGGTCAGGTGGTAGACATCTGGGGTGCTGACTAACCAGCAGGCCGGGTGTGTTGTTAATGTGGTGCACCGAACCATTGTCGGTGGCTGACAAAATTAAAAGATCATGTGGGGTGAAGCCATTGGTAGAGAGATTGTGAGTGCAAGCTGCATGGAGGTCAGTGTCCTGAGCAGCAGAAATGACATCAGAGGTTTGGTCACAGTGTGGCAAACAACTCCAAGTGCAGGCACTGGCTAGCAAGGGCAGTGGCGTATTGTGCAGGCACGGTCAGGGTGGGGGTAAGGCTGTTCTGTGTGGGTGCAGAGCAAGAGGCACCATACTGCACAGGCACAGAGGTGGTGTGGCAGCCACTGTCTGTCACGGATGCAGGGGTAGGGGAGGAGAACGGCAGAAGTGCCAGCGTGGCACAGATGACGTCAGGTGGCAAAGGAGTGGGCACAGAATAAGCAACAGGTTATGTACTAACCTGGGTAAATGGTGAGGCGGGGCAGCTGCAACAGGAAACTCAGGATGTTGGGTTGCAGGTGCAGGTCCATAAGCACAGGCAGTAGGTGAGGAAAAAACGGGGGCACTTGAGGGTGCAGTGAGCCTCTGTGAGTTCTACCTATGGTGCCTGGATGTGCCTGTGTAGGATGCATTGTCCTGTCTGAGGTGAGTGTCTCTTGCATATCCATATGCTGTTGACAGTTGTGTGTTAAGCAGTGAGCACAGTCCACACACTCTTGTCAGTACCATTGTGTGGGCACGGCTGAGGGTGAAGGAGTGTCAGCATCATCGCACGGGGCAGCGAAGCAGCTGAGGTCTGTATAATGTCAGATGCACGGTCAGGAGGTATGTAGTTGAGTTCATTTGCATGCAGGTGAAAGGCTCATAGGAAGTCAGCACCCAGGACTAGCTCTGTAACATCAGTGATGATGAACGACCACATTAAGGGTGTAGTGAAGCTGAGGTCTAGAGTCTGTGTCTGGATATCCTTAATGGCAATAGGAGAGTCCTTAGCATCAGTCAAGTGGAGGCACTGGTCTTCAGATGTAGGCAAGGCAGGTGTGTGAGGTGCCATGCTGATCTGTTATCCAGTGTTAAACAGGAAATGCAGCCTGCTGATGTGGTCAAGGACATACGGATGGTTGTCCGGAGCAACATCGAAAGCCTGTGGTCAGATGATGACTTTGTGTGTCGAGGTGGCTTATGCTTCATTCGGGGCTCAGGGGTGTCTACCGCAGGCTGTGAAGTGAGTGGGTAGAGACGAGGTTGACAACAGGGGCACACAGTGTCGCCGAAGTGGACACGGTACCAACAGAGGAGAGACTGCATGTGCATGGCTGCCAATGTATGTGGAGTAACAGCTGGGGCCAAGTTTGTTTTGTAAACACAGGGATGGTGGCTACTGTGACATCAGCAGTGGGTGGGGCTGGGAGCACTTGGCAACTGTTAGTGGCTGCAGGAGATTTCGCATGTGGCAGTACAGTGTGCATATCCATACCCTCGTTGGGAGCTTTGTTGATGCTGTGCCTATGTCGAGAAGGGGTGAAACTGCAGTTGGCCAGGGCAGGTGGACGTCGAGAGACTGGTTACTTGTGGTGAGTAAAGTCATCTGCACCAGGGATTTGAACTCGTGTATCAGGTGGACACACATCTGGTGTGGGCCACAATGCAGTTGGCACGGATTGGTAGTCCAAGTCATGAAATGTTAATGGAATGCAGGGTAGACATTTAACTGGTAGAGTCTGTAATAAAGTCAATAAGTGGATTGTTAATTGCATTGTATTGTTGTGCCTCTGAGATCTACAACAAGGCTGCAGTGTGAGAACTGCCACTGTCATTTTTTATCACTTGGGCAACATAGAGGACACTGTTCATATCTGTCAATAGCAAGGGGCACAAGAGATCACAGAAATTTGTGATCAGCATAACACTATGGAGGTGTGATGGCCATGTTGTTGCAATGCAAATTTGCCCTATTTTAGCATTCACTCGAAGTTTGGGGTCCCCAATGTTGAACTCTGGTATATAGTGAAAGCGAACGATAGACAACACAATGGTATGAAGTACATGGCACACTTTATTTTAGAGAAACTTGATACATACAAGAATATGCAACATAACACACCCAGGTCATTGAGCAAACTGAACTGCTATCATCAACTGTCAGAGACAAGACTGCAAATCATTTTCTCTGGCAAGTGATGCTAATGTTCCTACAAATGCAAAAATGTAATCTCAGAGGCATTAGATCAAGGCAAAAATCCTCTTGGTATATTTTGTGACTTATCAAAAGCTTTAAACCTAGTTGACTATGATATTTCAAAAAGTTGATCACTGCAGGATAAGAGGAACAGCTCTTAGTACCAATAAATCATACCTGCAAGAAAGGAAACAAAAAGTAGACATACAATTCAAACAAAAGATATATTTATCAGAATTTCGACCAATAAATCATGGTTTACCACAAGTCAGAATATTATGACCCTTGTTGCTTCTGATATATATAAATGACTTACCTCTTAATATTGAAAGCCAAATGATTCTTTTTGCAGATGATACCACTAGCATAACCATTTGTGCAAATGTAAATGAGGCCGTAGCAAAAAGGAAATTATACATGAATCTATAACTCAGTGGCTTGGAACCAACAGGCTAAGTCTCAATAAAGAGAAAACTAAAATGATACTATTTAAGAACAATAGCAGAAGGAGAATAGAGGATCTGCCACAACTGCAAGAACTGAATAGGAATGTAGTTCAATTCACAAATTTCTTAGGACTCAACGTAGATGACTATTTACTGTTGAAAGACTATGTTGCTACTCTGACAAGCTAACTAAGTTCAGCTATATGTGCCATCAGAAACATTAAATGCCCAGTAACAGATGATGCTATGTGAATGGTGTATTCTTCACATTTTAATGCTATCATAACCTATGGAACAGAAATATGGGGTCAGTCAAGTGATGCAAGGAAATTTTTCTAACTGCAAAATCAGAATAATGCCTAATGGAAGAAGAAAAGATAGCTGTAAGCCATTGTTCAAGAAATATAAAAGTTTAACTTTTTGTAATGTGTACACACATAAAATACTACTGTTTGCATGGGAACATAAAAACAAATCTGATAAAAATGAAAATATACATAAACATGCAACCAGAAAGAGTATAAAGTTCCAGAACATAACACAACTAAACCAGAAAGAAGTATTGTTTATATAGCAATAAAACTGTTCAATTCCAATCAGTGGAACAAATTTTATTTGCGTGGCTGCATGCCCGAAATTTAATGGTCTGTTCATTACACTGTAAAAAGCTGAAAATGCAAACTGTACAACTGTTTACCATCTCATATTTCAAATATTAGCCTGAAAGAGAAATTTAAGCAAACACCAACACTATTGCTTATAGAAAGTCTTTTCTATTCAGTCAATGAATACATACTAAATGCAAAAAAAATTATAAATACACATATAGTGTAATGGTATTAAATGTGCACAGACAGATACATAGTAAATTCAAGATGTGTTCTTATGAGTGGCAGAATAGAAATAAAATGTGTATAAGGAGACTGTACAGTAAGTAAAAATTTATAATTTTGTATGATGCTACTGAGTGAGGTGGTGCAGTGGTTAGCATTTGGAAGCATGACAGTTCAAACCCGCATCTAGCCATCCTGATTTAGGTTTTCCATGATTTCCCTAAATCATTTCAGGCAAATGCTGGGATGGTTCCTTTGAAAGAGCACAGCTGATTTCCTTCGCATTCCTTCCTTAATCCAAGCTTTTGTTTCATCTCTAATGACTTAGTTGTCAACAAAACATTAAACACTAATCTCCTCCTCCTCCTTGTATGATGCTATTGTATTTAAAACTGATATACACAGATAATAATTAAGTTGTGTATATGATCATTATTATGTTAAACTGACAATTCTAACATGATGTTGGATATGATCCATGTAGGTATATCCAAAGCTGCTAAATAAATAAATAATAATCATCTGAACTTGTTTCTTCAGAAATATAACTAATATTTGTATATGACATTATGTGTAAGTACATGACATGGCAAGACCTTCCACAGAGTAGTTATCATTAAAAAGATTGTGTACCTTATGTAACAAAAGTAATTTTGCCATATAGAAAATGTGGACTAGTCTCGTCTCTGATGAAATGCAATAGGTTTTTACTGTCATGAAATAGTTTTGTAAATAGTAACACATCCAATGGAACACTAGTGTCTATTCACAATAAGAGCAATTTTTTTAGCTTGTACAACATCAGTAGTGTGATATACAATTCAGTTGATAACTTTATATGAGGGTTGGAACTTAAATAGTGGCAACTATTAATTCACAACTGATACAAAAGAGTTACTTGTTTGCACCTGTTACTGTTCTTCAAAGTAGCCACCAGTGTTGTGTAGAACCCATTTCCAGCAATGTGGAAGGCATAGTGTACTGTTAGCAGAGCCTGTTCTGCTGATGGTGTGAGTGGAACAGTCAACTGCCTATTGAATCTCTGGAACAGTTCTGAAGCGAATGCCACAAAGTGGTTCCTTCAGCTTCAGAATCAAATCAAAGTCACAAGGAATTAAGTCCGGGGAGTATGGTGGATGGTACAGTACTTCCCAGTCCCATTGACCGAACAGAGCAGCCACAGCTCGCGCTGTATGCGCTCAGGCATTGTCGTGCAAAATGATGGGTGGTTGCTCAGAACGTGTCACCACTTCTTTCGCAAAGCTGGTCGCAGGTGATGGTGACTTTTATTTGATTCTGAAGATGGAGGAACCACTTAGTGGTATTTGCTTCAGAACTGTTCCAGAGATTCAACAGGCAGTAGACCACTCCATTTGCACCATCAACAGTACAGTCTCTGATAATGGTATACTACACCTTCCACATCACTGACAACGGGATCTACACAACACTAGTGACTACTTTGAAGGACAGTAACAGATGCAAACATGTAACTCTTTTGTATCAGTTGTGAATAAATAGTTGCCACTATTTAAGTTGCAACCCTCGTATTAGCTTCAATATCAATAGTTCTTACAGATTGTCATCCTTTGATAACAATTTACTCTCATCATTTTTTGTGGAATTATGTATGTGCATAGCCAAGTGTGTGCACATGTGAATTTTATATAAATAGCATGTAATCAACTCTGTTTCAATGAGTATTAACTTGTGTAAGTATTGCTTTCACAATAGTGTAACTTACAACAACGGTTATATTCTGCTTAAACAGCTTTGTGAATATAATGGAACTGTTGGACATTAATAATAGGTAGTTCATGTTTATTTCTTATGAGTATGTAGGAAATGGCAAGACCTGGTGAGAACTAATAAGAGAAAACTTTGCATTTATTTCTTTCAGATATATTGTAACTGGTGACAACCAATAAGGGAAAGCTTTCACAGTATCTTTGTTGTACTTTGATCTATTATTTATTACAGAAGAAGTGTAGCTTCTGATACATAATCCCTGCAAGCTCCCGGCTACCATACAGTCATAAACATGCAGCTTTCCATTCAATGGTGCTCACCTCATATCTGCTCCACTATCCAAATCAGCCTTTAAAACAGAATTAAAGATCATCAAACAAATTGCTTCCAGCAATGGCTGTAGCTATGCCCTGATTGATAATATTCTACAAAAATAGAAACTGAATAAACTTACACCACTTCTGCACTCTGGCCAACAACAATCACTTGTTAGTTTCAAAGCCTGGTGCAAATTTCCCTATCTTGGCAACAATGCAGACAGCGCTGCAAAAACATTGAAGTCTCGATTAAAAAATAAATATTCAGCCTTTGCTGGTCATCTTCTAGCATAGAACCATCCAAAAGAAGCGGAAAGATGACCCTACTAGAAATAATGGAAATCAACAAACACATGGCACAGAATGCCAGCCAAGTACTAAACTATCAAAGTGTACATTCATTTTACTTCTCATCCTTTATTATATGTATCTCTGTATAAAAACTTTCTTTGTTCACCCCCCCCCCCTTCCCATTTTTTAAAATGTAATCATTGTAATATTTTTCTTATGTATTCTATGTGAACTCTTTATCACTTTTGTATTTTCTGTACAAATTATATCTTTGTAAGTAACACATCACGTTTATCTGTGTTTGCTACATTCAATTGTCACCTGAAGATGGCCTGAGAAGCTAAAAACTGGTTCATGAGAAAATAAATGCAATTTTGCAGAATATTAGGAAGTGTTTTCCTAATAATAATAATAATAATAATAATAATAATAATAATAATAATATGTTCTGCCAGTCATAAAAGGCGACGAAAATAACAAACCACTAATAGGGCTAACCCCCCTTTTAGTGTGATTACTTGGTTCAGGACAGAACTAAAGAAGCCTCGGACAAGCGCCGTCATGGTCGGGGACGACGCTTGAACCCTATGCCCGCCCACAATGGTAACGACACTGCTAGCCAACTGGAAAATGATTTAAATCCAAATAGAGGTGTTTTGCAGGATATGCTTCCTGCAACCACCCTAGAAGGAAAACAAAGACAGAGGATGAGATGGTCAGATGAAGTTAATCGACACCTCATGTTCTGTTATTACCAAGCAACAAACCTAGGAACCAACACAACTGGATACAGATCACAAGTATACACAACATTTATTACCAAATACCCGGAATTAAAATTTTTAACAGAACAACGACTAGCTGATCAGATCCGTGTAATAATAAAAAAATAACAGGATACCCCAGTCAGAATTAGAAAACATCAAACAACAAGTACAACAAATACTGGAACAAAATAATGTGCAATCAGAATAAGAAGAAAATACAGTAATGGACTCAAACATCCCAGAGCAAACAAACAAAGACCAACATGCATCAATTAAACAATCAGAGGAAAACGAAATCTTAAGACAGCCACCAGAACAAGCACAAATAGAACACGAAGAGACACACGTGTTAGATATAGAAGAGAAATTTCAGCTGACATATATAGAATACAAAGACACAAATACAGACATCAGACCATTCTTGCATAGACCGCCAAATAATCCACAAGTCGAAACAACAATAAAAACTATCAACACAATCATACACAACAAAATAAATGAAAATACAACTATGGAAGAGTTACAACTACTGGTTTATATAGGAACACTCACTACACTAAATATACACACTAGGCAGAGATCAGAACAAACCAACACACAGAAGAAACCCACAAAACCAGCGTGGCAACAAAGGCTACAGATCAGAATAGAAAAACTGAGAAAAGACATCGGACAGCTAACACAATTTATAAGAAATGAAATATCAGACAAAAAACGAAAAAGGTTAGGTAAAGTCTCAGAACAAGAAGCAATAGAGCAATTAGATGAAAAGAAGCAGAAATTACAAACATTGGCCAAACGACTTAGAAAATACACAAAAAGTGAAAATAGAAGGAAACAAAACCAAACATTCAACACAAACCAAAAGAGATTTTACCAAACAATAGATAACACACACATTAAAATAGACAATCCACTAAACATAACAGACATGGAACACTTATGGAGCAACATATGGTCAAACCCGGTACAACATAACAGGCATGCACGGTGGATACAAGCAGAAACAGACACATACAAGATGATACCACAAATGCCTGAAGTGATAATTTTGCAACATGAAGTCACCCGAGCAATTAATTCTACACACAATTGGAAAGCCCCTGGAAATGATAAAATAGCAAATTACTGGCTAAAGAAGTTCACCTCAACACATTCACATCTCACTAAATTATTTAACAGTTACATTGCAGACCCATACACATTCCCTGATACACTTGCACATGGAATAACCTATCTGAAACCTAAAGATCAAGCAGACACAGCAAACCCAGCTAAATATCGCCCCATAACATGCCTACCAACAATCTACAAAATATTAACTTCAATCATTACACAGAAATTAATGACACATACAACACAGAACAAAATTATAAATGAAGAACAAAAAGGCTGCTGCAAAGGAGCACGAGGATGTAAAGAGCAACTGATAATAGATACAGAGGTGACATATCAAGCTAAAACTAAACAAAGGTCGCTACACTACGCAACGGGTGCGGGGCAAAGTCAGGACATGCGGGGAACAAGCAGCAATCGGTATTCTAATTGTCAACTGTCGAAGCTGCGTTGGTAAAGTACCGGAACTTCAAGCGCTGATAGAAAGCACCGAAGCTGAAATCGTTATAGGTACAGAAAGCTGGCTTAAGCCAGAGATAAATTCTGCCGAAATTTTTACAAAGGTACAGACGGTGTTTAGAAAGGATAGATTGCATGCAACCGGTGGTGGAGTGTTCATCGCTGTTAGTAGTAGTTTATCCTGTAGTGAAGTAGAAGTGGATAGTTCCTGTGAATTATTATGGGTGGAGGTTACACTAAACAACCGAACTAGGTTAATAATTGGCTCCTTTTACCGACCTCCCGACTCAGCAGCATTAGTGGCAGAACAACTGAGAGAAAATTTGGAATACATTTCACATAAATTTTCTCAGCATGTTATAGTCTTAGGTGGAGATTTCAATTTACCAGATATAGACTGGGACACTCAGATGTTTAGGACGGGTGGTAGGGACAGAGCATCGAGTGACATTATACTGAGTGCACTATCCGAAAATTACCTCGAGCAATTAAACAGAGAACCGACTCGTGGAGATAACATATTGGACCTACTGATAACAAACAGACCCGAACTTTTCGAATCTGTATGTACAGAGCAGGGAATCAGTGATCATAAGGCCGTTGCAGCATCCCTGAATATGGAAGTTAATAGGAATATAAAAAAAGGGAGGAAGGTTTATCTGTTTAGCAAGAGTAATAGAAGGCGGATTTCAGACTACCTAACAGATCAAAACGAAAATTTCTGTTCCGACACTGACAATGTTGAGTGTTTATGGAAAAAGTTCAAGGCAATCGTAAAATGCGTTTTAGACAGGTACGTGCCGAGTAAAACTGTGAGGGACAGGAAAAACCCACCGTGGTACAACAACAAAGTTAGGAAACTACTGCGAAAGCAAAGAGAGCTCCACTCCAAGTTTAAACGCAGCCAAAACCTCTCAGACAAACAGAAGCTAAACGATGTCAAAGTTAGCGTAAGGAGGGCTATGCGTGAAGCGTTCATTGAATTCGAAAGTAAAATTCTATGTACCGACTTGACAGAAAATCCTAGGAAGTTCTGGTCTTACGTTAAATCAGTAAGTGGCTCGAAACAGCATATCCAGACACTACGGGATGATGATGGCATTGAAACAGAGGATGACACGCGTAAAGCTGAAATACTAAACACCTTTTTCCAAAGCTGCTTCACAGAGGAAGACCGCACTGCAGTTCCTTCTCTAAATCCTCGCACAAACGAAAAAATGGCTGACATCGAAATAAGTGTCCAAGGAATAGAAAAGCAACTGGAATCACTCAATAGAGGAAAGTCCACTGGACCTGACGGGATACCAATTCGATTCTACACAGAGTACGCGAAAGAACTTGCCCCCCTTCTAACAACCGTGTACCGCAAGTCTCTAGAGGAACGGAGGGTTCCAAATGATTGGAAAAGAGCACAGATAGTCCCAGTCTTCAAGAAGGGTCGTCGAGCAGATGCGCCAAACTATAGACCTATATCTCTTACGTCGATCTCTTGTAGAATTTTAGAACATGTTTTTTGCTCGCGTATCATGTCATTTCTGGAAACCCAGAATCTACTATGTAGGAATCAACATGGATTCCGGAAACAGCGATCGTGTGAGACCCAACTCGCCTTATTTGTTCATGAGACCCAGAAAATATTAGATACAGGCTCCCAGGTAGATGCTATTTTTCTTGACTTCCGGAAGGCGTTCGATACAGTTCCGCACTGTCGCCTGATAAACAAAGTAAGAGCCTACGGAATATCAGACCAGCTGTGTGGCTGGATTGAAGAGTTTTTAGCAAACAGAACACAGCATGTTGTTATCAATGGAGAGACGTCTACAGACGTTAAAGTAACCTCTGGCGTGCCACAGGGGAGTGTTATGGGACCATTGCTTTTCACAATATATATAAATGACTTAGTAGATAGTGTCGGAAGTTCCATGCGGCTTTTCGCGGATGATGCTGTAGTATACAGAGAAGTTGCTGCATTAGAAAATTGTAGCGAAATACAGGAAGATCTGCAGCGGATAGGCACTTGGTGCAGGGAGTGGCAACTGACCCTTAACATAGACAAATGTAATGTATTGCGAATACATAGAAAGAAGGATCCTTTATTGTATGATTATATGATAGCGGAACAAACACTGGTAGCAGTTACTTCTGTAAAATATCTGGGAGTATGCGTACGGAACGATTTGAAGTGGAATGATCATATAAAACTAATTGTTGGTAAGGCGGGTACCAGGTTGAGATTCATTGGGAGAGTGCTTAGAAAATGTAGTCCATCAACAAAGGAGGTGGCTTACAAAACACTCGTTCGACCTATACTTGAGTATTGCTCGTCAGTGTGGGATCCGTACCAGGTCGGGTTGACGGAGGAGATAGAGAAGATCCAAAGAAGAGCGGCGCGTTTCGTCACAGGGTTATTTGGTAACCGTGATAGCGTTACGGAGATGTTTAATAAACTCAAGTGGCAGACTCTGCAAGAGAGGCGCTCTGCATCGCGGTGTAGCTTGCTCGCCAGGTTTCGAGAGGGTGCGTTTCTGGATGAGGTATCGAATATATTGCTTCCCCCTACTTATACTTCCCGAGGAGATCACGAATGTAAAATTAGAGAGATTAGAGCGCGCACGGAGGCTTTCAGACAGTCGTTCTTCCCGCGAACCATACGCGACTGGAACAGGAAAGGGAGGTAATGACAGTGGCACGTAAAGTGCCCTCCGCCACACACCGTTGGGTGGCTTGCGGAGTATCAATGTAGATGTAGATGTAGATACATTGATTACCAAAAAGCCTTTGATAGTGTACCCCACTCATGGTTACTACAGATATTGGAAATATACAAAGTAGATCCTAAATTGATACAGTTTCTAAACATAGTAATGAAAAACTGGAAAACCACACTTAATATTCAAACAAATTCAGATAACATCACATCACAGCCAATACAGATTAAGCGTGGAATATACCAAGGAGACTCATTCAGTCCTTTCTGGTTCTGCCTTGCTCTGAAACCACTATCCAACATGCTAAATAATACAAATTATGGATACAATATTACTGGAACATACCAACACAAAATCACACATTTGCTATACATGGATGATCTAAAACTACTGGCAGCACAACTCAACCAATTACTAAAGATAACAGAAGTATTCAGCAATGATATAAATATGGCTTTTGGAACAGACAAATGTAAGAAAAATAGCATAGTCAAGGGAAAACACACTAAACAAGAAGGTTACTTATTGGATAACCATAGCGACTGCATAGAAGTGATGGAAAAAACATATGCCTATAAATATCTAGGATACAGACAAAAAATAGGAATAGGTAATACAAATATTAAAGAAGAACTAAAAGAAAAATATAGACAAAGGCTAACAAAAATACTGAAAACAGAATTGACAGCAAGGAACAAGACAAAAGCTATAAATACTTACGCTATACCAATATTGACCTACTCATTTGGAGTAGTGAAATGGAGTAACAGACCTAGAAGCACTCACTACACTTACACGTTCACAATGCCACAAATATAGAATACATCACATACATTCAGCAACAGAAAGATTCACATTACGCAGAAAGGAAGGAGGAAGGGGATTCATCGACATAAAAAACCTACACTATGGACAGGTAGACAATTTAAGAAAATTCTTTATAGAACGAGCAGAAACTAGCAAAATACACAAAGCAATCACTCATATAAATACATCGGCTACACCACTGCAATTTCATAACCACCTTTACAACCCTTTAGATCACGTAACATCAACAGATACGAAGAAAGTAAATTGGAAAAAGAAAACACTACTTGGCAAGCACCCGTATCATCTAACACAGCCACACATCGATCAAGACGCATCCAACACATGGCTAACAAAAGGCAATATATACAGTGAGACGCAAGGATTCATGATTGCAATACAGGATCAAACAATAAACACCAGATATTACAGCAAGCATATTATTAAAGATCCCAATACCACAACAGATAAATGCAGACTTTGCAAACAACAAATAGAAACAGTAGATCACATCACAAGTGGATGTACAATACTAGCAAATACAGAATACCCCAGAAGACATGACAATGTAACAAAAATAATACATCAACAGCTTGCCTTACAACATAAACTTATAAAACAACACGTTCCCACATACAAGTATGCACCACAAAATGTACTGGAGAATGATGAATACAAATTATACTGGAACAGAACCATTACAACAGATAAAACAATACCACATAACAAACCTGACATCATACTCACCAATAAAAAGAAGAAATTAACACAACTAATCGAAATATCCATACCCAATACAACAAATATACAAAAGAAAACAGGAGAAAAAATTGAAAAATACATCCAACTGGCTGAGGAAGTCAAGGACATGTGGCATCAGAATAAAGTTGACATTATATCAATTATACTATCAACTACAGGAGTCATACCGCACAATATCCACCAGTACATCAATACAATACAGCTACATCCAAACTTATATATACAATTACAGAAATCCGTAATTATTGATACATGTTCAATTACCCGAAAGTTCCTAAATGCAATATAACATATACCGTACAGTTAAAAGGAAGTGACGCTAGATCAAGCTCCGTGTCATGTCCCATTTTTAACCAGACTTAACGTCTTAGAAAGTAAAGAAATAATAATAATAATAATAATAATCCCCGTGGAGGCCCGGGAAAAGAATAGGCCTCCGGTATGTTCTGCCAGTCGCAAAAGGCGACGAAAAGAGCAAACCACTAATAAGCTAACCCCCCTTTTAGTGTGATTAGTTGGTTCAGGGCAGAACTAATGAAGCCTCGGACAAGCGCTGTCATGGTCGGGGACGACACTTCAACCCTATGCCCGTCCACAATGGTAACAACACTGCTAGACACACAGAAATTGATTTAAATCCAAATAGAGGTGTTTTGCAAGATATGCTTCCTGCAACCACTCTAGAAGGAAAACAAAGACAGAGGATGAGATGGTCAGATGACGTTAACCGACACCTCATGTTCTGTTATTACCAAGTAACAAACTTAGGAACCAACACAACTGGATACAGATCACAAGTATACACAAAATTTATTACCAGATACCCAGAATTAAAATTTTTAATAGAACAACGACTAGCTGATCAGATCCGTGTAATAATAAAAAATAACAGGATACCCCAATCAGAATTAGAAAACATCAAACAACAAGTACAACAAACACTGGAACAAAATAATGTGCAATCAGAAGAAGAAGAAAATACAGTAATGGACTCAAACATCCCAGAGCAAACAAACAAAGAACACCACACATCATTTAAACAATCAGAGGAAAACGACATCTTAAGACGGCCACCAGAACAAGCACAAATAGAACATGAAGTGACACACATGTCAGATATAGAAGAAAAATTTCAGCTAACATATATAGAATACAAAGACACAAATACAGACATTAGACCATTCTTGCATAGACCACCAAATAACCCACAAGTTGAAACAACAATAACAACTATCAACACAATCATACACAACAAAATAAATAAAAATACAACTATGGAAGAGTTAAAACTACTGGTTTATGTAGGAGCACTCACTACACTAAATATACACACCAGGCAGAGATCAGAACAAACCAACACACAGAAGAAACCCACAAAACCAGCATGGCAACACAGGCTACAGATCAGAATAGAAAAACTGAGAAAAGACATCGGACAGCTAACACAATTTATAAGAAATGAAATATCAGACAAAAAATGAAAAAGTTTAGGTAAAATCTCACAACAAGAATCAATAGAGCAATTAGATGAAAAGAAGCAGAAATTACAAACATTGGCCAAACGACTTAGAAAATACACAAAAAGTGAAAATAGAAGGAAACAAAACCAAACATTCAACACAAACCAAAAGAAATTTTATCAGATAATAGATAACACACACATTAAAATAGACAACCCACCAAACATAACAGACATGGAACACTTCTGGAGCAACATATGGTCAAACCCTGTACAACATAACAGGCATGCACGGTGGATACAAGCAGAAACTGATACATACAAGATGATACCACAAATGCCCGAAGTGATAATTTTGCAACATGAAGTCACTCGAGCAATTAATTGTACACACAATTGGAAAGCCCCTGGAAAAGATAAAATAGCAAATTTCTGGCTAAAGAAGTTCACCTCAACACATTCACATCTAACTAAATTATTTAACAGTTACATTGCAGACCCATACACATTCCCTGATACACTTACACATGGAATAACTTATCTGAAACCTAAAGATCAAGCAGACACAGCAAACCCAGCAAAATATCGCCCCATAACATGCCTACCAACAACATACAAAATATTAACTTCAGTCATTACACAGAAATTAATGACACATACAACAATTTGCCATACAACATAAACTAATAAAACAACACGTTCCCACATACAAGTATGCACCACAAAATGTACTGGAGAATGATGAATACAAATTATCCTGGAGCAGAACCATTATAACAGATAAAACAACACCACATAACAAACCTGACATCATACTCACCAATAAAAAAGAAGAAATTAACACAACTAATTGAAATATCCATACCCAATACAACAAATATACAGAAGAAAACAGGAGAAAAAATTGAAAAATACATCCAACTGGCTGAGGAAGTCAAAGCCATGTGGCATCAGGATAAAGTTGACATCATACCAATTATACTAGCAACTACAGGAGTCATACCACGTAATATCCACCAGTACATCAACGCAATACAGCTACATCCAAACGTATATATACAACTACAGAAATCTGTAATTATTGATACATGTTCAATTACCCAAAAGTTCCTAAATGCAATGTAACATATACCAAACAGTTAAAAGGAAGTCACGCTTGATCAAGGACCGCGTCACTTTCCATTTTTAACCAGACATAACGTCTGAGACAGGAAAGAGAAATAATAATAATAATAATAATAATAATAATAATGTTTATTTGTCCATGTTAACTTTACAGTCTTGGACATCGTCATTTTTTGTACAATTATATCAATATCATGTCATTCCAAGAATAAATACATACATCAAGTAGCACATTGTATATCATTCCGTGCAATAATATTATAAACACATTAGCACATTATATATTACTCCATACATATAATGATTATATACATTAATTAGCCAATTATAACAATACCACCACTAATATACTGCAGTATGTAAAAGAATAATCTAACAGTACTGCAGCTCAGAATTCTTTTAATGAGTATAAACATCTTTCTATTAACCAATTTTTCAACTTGCTCTTGAAAAGATTGCCTTGGAGTTGCTTTATATTTTTTGGCAACTTATTGTTGAATTGTCTCCCAGTTACATATGGACTGTGGTCTGTAGCTTTCTTGTTAGTCAGTATC
Organism: Schistocerca serialis cubense; assembly: GCF_023864345.2. Taxonomy (NCBI): domain Eukaryota; kingdom Metazoa; phylum Arthropoda; class Insecta; order Orthoptera; family Acrididae; genus Schistocerca; species Schistocerca serialis. The sequence continues at coordinate 767,251,054 of NC_064638.1, forward strand.
CTATGATAGTCACTTTTGGCTCGAGTATTGCAATTATGGATGTCACTGCTCTTTACACTATTTTCCTCGTTCTCTTTTACAAACATTATGGTCTTAAATACATAAAATGAGTAAACAGTCAGTAATTTATAATTTCTGAAGTAGTCCCTACAGGACTGGCGTTTGCTTACATTAGCAATTATCCTAACTGCTCTCTTTTGAAGCCTGAAAATGCGATCCATATAGACAGTGGGTGCCCAACCCCAGACCTGGATCCCATATTGCAGATGTGAGTGTATTAACCCATAGTACACTTGATTAAGGACAAAGGGAGCTACTATATTTACAAGACATTTTAGTAAGTAAATATTACTAGAAACCTTTTTACAGGTGGAGCTGATATGCTCTTTCCAAGTGAGATGTTCATCAATCAATATGCCTAAAAACTTATGTTTGTCAGATGTTTCAACTGTAGAAAGTGATTGAGTTGGAGTACTATTAAAATGTAGCAAGAAGGAAAGTGAAGATATAGTGTGTGTTAGCTCCACAAATGTGAACAAAAACAGTGGTAAAAAGTGTGCAAAATGTAAAAAACAAAACATTTACAGTGAAGAGAAATGTGTTACATGCCATATGATTGTAAAAATATCAGAAGAAATGATGGAAAAATCGACAAATTTCGTTAACGCAATCACGAGTATAGCGTCCACATCGTCTTCCGGTCAACCTCGTGGTGAACATTATCGTGTATACTCAGACAAATGCTACTGCAACAAGTGAGCGGCGAAAGGTATTATGTGTGTTAAATGCAAAACTTTACACCATTACAGTTGTGCAAGTGCTAATCCGAAACAAAAATTCTGGGCTTGTCGGGAATGTTATGTAGACGACATTGAAAAAAAATTGATCAGTGCAGAATGCGAAAGTGAAGTGATTGCAACGTTGCTAACTGAGATTGGCGTTTTAAAACGTAAATATGAGGCCTTAACACAAGAAGACCTACAGCCTGATATATTAAAATATAAAAGTGAACTGCAAGAAGCAAAAATAATAATAGGTTCATTAATGAATCTTTCGAATCTGGATACTTTCCGGAGTACCTAAAACAAGCAAAAGTTATACCTATCCTTAAAAACAGAGATGTGGAAAATGTAGAGAACTACAGGCTGATCTCTATACTGTCTATCATTTCTAAAATAATAGAAATACTAGTCAAAAAGAGACTGCTAAATTACCTGAATAAATATAATCTTCTTTCCAATGACCAGTTTGGTTTTAGGCCCGGAAAAGGCACACAATATGCTATAGCACAGTTCACTAAAGTAATTTTAGAAGCACTGGACAAAGGTGAAAATGTAAGTGGTATCTTTTTAGACTTGTCCAAGGCCTTTCATACAGTTGACCACAAAATCTTACTTCATAAATTAGGGCAAATAGGAATAAGAGGTGTGACAAAGAAGTGGTTCAAATCATACTTGGAAAACAGAGTTCAACGAGTTGAGATATCACAAGTTTCAAACAATTCCCTTATAAAACACCTGTCTCACCCAGAAAATGTGAATATAGGCGTCCCACAGGGAAGTGTATTAGGCCCAACATTGTTTCTTATATACATTAACGACTTCCCACAAAGTATCAGACATGGCGAACAAATACTTTTTGCTGATGACAGCAACATAGTAATAACAGGTGAAAATCCAACACAACTGTCAGAAAGAGCAAACGAGGCTCTCAATGATGTCCACAACTGGTCATTAAAAAATAAAGTAACCCTAAATGTAAAGAAAACTAACTACACTCCTGGAAATTGAAATAAGAACACCGTGAATTCATTGTCCCAGGAAGGGGAAACTTTATTGACACATTCCTGGGGTCAGATACATCACATGATCACACTGACAGAACCACAGGCACATAGACACAGGCAACAGAGCATGCACAATGTCGGCACTAGTACAGTGTATATCCACCTTTCGCAGCAATGCAGGCTGCTATTCTCCCATGGAGACGATCGTAGAGATGCTGGATGTAGTCCTGTGGAACGGCTTGCCATGCCATTTCCACCTGGCGCCTCAGTTGGACCAGCGTTCATGCTGGACGTGCAGACCGCGTGAGACGACGCTTCATCCAGTCCCAAACATGCTCAATGGGGGACAGATCCGGAGATCTTGCTGGCCAGGGTAGTTGACTTACACTTTCTAGAGCACGTTGGGTGGCACGGGATACATGCAGACGTGCATTGTCCTGTTAGAACAGCAAGTTCCCTTGCCGGTCTAGGAATGGTAGAACGATGGGTTCGATGACGGTTTGGATGTACCGTGCACTATTCAGTGTCCCCTCGACGATCACCAGTGGTGTACGACCAGTGTAGGAGATCGCTCCCCACACCATGATGCCGGGTGTTGGCCCTGTGTGCCTCGGTCGTATGCAGTCCTGATTGTGGCGCTCACCTGCACGGCGCCAAACACGCATACGACCATCATTGGCACCAAGGCAGAAGCGACTCTCATCGCTGAAGACAACACGTCTCCATTCGTCCCTCCATTCACGCCTGTCGCGACACCACTGGAGGCGGGCTGCACGATGTTGGGGCGTGAGCGGAAGACGGCCTAATGGTGTGCGGGACCGTAGCCCAGCTTCGTGGAGACGGTTGTGAATGGTCCTCGCCGATACCCCAGGAGCAACAGTGTCCCTAATTTGCTGGGAAGTGGCGGTGCGGTCCCCTACGGCACTGCGTAGGATCCTACGGTCTTGGCGTGCATCCGTGCGTTGCTGTGGTCCGGTCCCAGGTCGACGGGCACGTGCACCTTCCGCCGACCACTGGCGACAACATCGATGTACTGTGGAGACCTCACGCCCCACGTGTTGAGCAATTCGGCGGTACGTCCACCCGGCCTCCCGCATGCCCACTATACGCCCTCGCTCAAAGTCCGTCAACTGCAAATACGGTCCACGTCCACGCTGTCGCGGCATGCTACCAGTGTTAAAGACTGCGATGGAGCTCCGTATGCCACGGCAAACTGGCTGACACTGACGGCGGCGGTGCACAAATGCTGCGCAGCTAGCGCCATTCGACGGCCAACACTGCGGTTCCTGGTGTGTCCGCTATGCCGTGCGTGTGATCATTGCTTGTACAGCCCTCTCGCAGTGTCCGGAGCAAGTATGGTGGGTCTGACACACCGGTGTCAATGTGTTCTTTTTTCCATTTCCAGGAGTGTATATTAACTTCCAATTGAACAAAAAACACAATGCCTATAGAATAAAAGTTAATAATAATGAATTAGAATGTGTAACAAGTACCAAATTCTTAGGGATGAATGTAGACAGCCAACTGAAATGGACAAACCATGTCAACATTTTGGCAAAGAAATTATCCACAGCATGCTATGCTCTTAGAATCCTTGCACCGGTATGCAATAATACCTGTCTTAAAATAACATATTACGGGTATCTACACTCAGTCCTCAGCTATGGGATCATGTTTTGGGGAACAAGTGCCAGTAACATACAAACTGTATTCAAAGTACAAAAAAGAGTCATAAGGATAATAACAAATAGCAACAACAGGGCCCACTGTCTCGAATTATTTAGAAAGTTAGGAACTCTAACTGTTTCTTGTGAGTATATCTTTCAGAACATAATGTTCATTAAGAAAAATCTCAACATGTACAACACAAACAGCCTAATACATGACCATGAAACAAGAGCTTGTCACCACCTCCATCTAGATAGAAAGAACAAGGCAAAGACGCAAAAAAGTTATTTTATAATGGGATACAACTGTATAACAAATTACCACAAGAAATTAAAGAAATAAATGAGCCCCTCACTTTCAGACAAAAGCTTAAAACCTTTTTAGTAAGTAAAAGTTGTTATACTGTAAAAGAATATTTAACATAGATGTAGATTATTAGCAACATATGACATTATCACCAAAATATTATGTAATTATAAATATGTGTATGACTAGTTATAAAAACTACACAAAATATGAGAAACCTGTTTAATTGTAAATGTATGTGTGCTCATGTGTTGTAATCTGACGACATCCATACAATATTTATTGTTCCATGGATGAATAAATAAGTAAATAAATAAATAAATAAATAAATAAATAAACTAATGAACTACAAAGACAGGCCTCACATAGAAAACACGCAGAGATCGATGAATTTCAACAGATAATGCATACCAGCGAAGCGAAAATCTGTGCCCAAGTGAAATATTTGTCTCCAAGAATAAATAATAAATCTTCACGAAATCTCACTGAGTTAAATATCTACTCAGATAGCCATGGACACGGACTGGCGGAAGTACTACGAAACCATTACAATCTGAAAGTATGCAGTCTTGTGAAACCAGGAGCACCAATGCGGGAAATTATTAGGGACGTTTTACTGGACAAACAAGACAACAAAAATCGTCATGTTGTATTAATTGGAGGAGCAAATGACGTGTATTGTAACGAGTTAGCTAACGCTATTATCAGTCTCAAAAGTGCCCTCAGTTCGATAGAAAACCAAAAAGTAACTGTTATTGGTATACCACATAGGTATGACCTCATATCTGCTTCATGTGTGAACGCCGAAATTAAGGAAGCAAATAAACAGATACAAACAGCGTGTAAAGTGTACCCAAACATAAGCTTTCTATCAATTGATTTCCTGGATAGATGCAGCTTTACAAAACATGGCATGCACCTGAATAGAAGAGGCAAGTCATCTCTGTGCAAAGCAATTTGCGAAACGTTAGAACCATATAAAAAACAAAGTATCTATGAGTCAGTACCAGCCATTGTAATGAACTACCAATACATTACTGGAAGCAACCATGGAGGAAGTGAATCTGTCTTGGAGACAACAACTAAAGCAGCTGCAGAACCACATATTGCTACAGCATCACGATCAAATTCAGTAACAACTGCAGCACCAGCAAAACCAGCAACATCTGAACCAGCTCAAGCAACAAGACCAATAACAGCAGCAGCACAAGCAACAGAAGCAGAAATGGTGTCAACAACTGTAGCAGTTCCACTACAGTCACTGGCAGAAAAGAGGAAGGAAACCACAGGCATCAGCAATTACAGGGCAAAACCAACAGATACTACAACAACAGATCCACTACCAACAGAAATAGTGCCAATAAAAGAATCAAAGGCAGCAACAGCACGAAGAATCTTGTCAGCACCACCACCACATCCACTACCACTACCACCACCACCACCTCCACCTCCACGTCTGGCCACAGAAGTACCAGCAGCAACAACAACAGCAGCAACTGAACCAACAACAACAGTAGCACCAGCAACAAAACCATCAACAACAGTTGCAGCAACACAACACTGCCTAAGTAGGAGTCAAAGACAAGGTACATCGACATCATTAAATAAGGATTTTTTATGGCCTCAGACAAAGAAATGGAAAAGATTGTGACAAATCAGCAAGAAAATTTGCAGATAAGTCACAACTACTATGGAAAAAGCAGCACATTACCAGGCTATGACAAAAGAAAAAATACTTGCAAAACAGTCAGGATAATGTGTCAGAATATTCAATGCCTCAGAAACAAAGTACTAGATCTAGAAGTAGCTTTAAATAATCTTGCTGATGTCTCTTGTATTTGTTTATCTGAAAACTGGTGCCAGGCTAGTGAATTAAGTCTCATAGATATAAGCAAGTTTAATTTAGCAACACATTATTGCCGAAGTGTTTTTAAAAATGGTGGGGTATGCATTTACTCTAGAGTAGGACTGCAATTCAAAGTGAAAACAGAATTGGACCATCTAAATATAGAAAAACATTTTGAATCATGTGCCATAGAGTTAAAAACTGAGGAGAAGAGTGAAAAACTAGTTGTCATTACAGTATATAGATCTCCACTGGGTGACAAAAACATATTCTTCAAAAAAATAGAAGCAGAATTAAACACTTTTTATAGTAATGAAGTGAAATTATTTTTATGTGGAGATTTTAATATTAACCTGTTAATTGAGAGTGATGAAAAAAGACAGCTTTTGAGTATACTCAGCAGCTTCCACATGAAACCACTCTTTACAGATGCCACCAGAATAACAGAACTGTCATCTTCTCTTTTAGACAATATTTTCTCAAATATGGAGAATGGTATCACTGAGCCACTAAACGTAAACTTAGGTCTTTCGGATCACAATACACTATTAACATACGTAAATTACTCTATCCCCAAGGCAGTAAATTATAAGTGGGGATACAAAAGGCACTTCTATACAGAAAAAGTAAATACTTTCATCCAGTTGTTAGTTAATGAAACCTGGGAAGATGTCTTTGCACAAGCAACAACCGAGGAATCTTTCAATGCTTTTTCTAGTGCATTCATGTTCCTATTTGAGATGTGTTTCCCAAAAAAGCTCACAAAGATCAATGTCATTCCTAGGAACACAAGCCAGTGGATAACACCTGCTATTAGAGTATCCAGTCAAACACTAAAACATATCAGTCAACTCAAAAAAGATAACAAAGATGAACACTTCACAGATTATGTTAAGACATACAAGAAAATTTACAGGAAGGTGATAAAAAAGGCCAAGACAATGCACAATGACAGTGTAATTGCTGGGTCAGCAAACAAATCAAAAGCTATATGGAATGTAGTAAAACAAGAAATAGGCCCAAGCAAAAATGTTAGAAATCCAGATGACTTTGTTTTAAAAGATGATCAAGGTGTGCTAGTCAGAAATTGTACTTTAACAAATTACATTAATGACTACTTCATAAATAGTCCAATCAATCTGCATAAAAATTGTTCTAAGATTAGTAGAACATCAATCCCCGAAGAACAAAGTGTTAATTCATTATTGCTACCTCCCACGAACAAATTGGAAGTTAATCGAATAATAAAAACAATGAAGAATAAAATGTCCTCACAAAGTCATAAAAGAATCTAAAAAAACAACAAATGATCACCATATAAAAATGGCCAGGAACAAAATGAAAGCCATGTGGAAGACAGTCAGAGAACAAGTAGGAAACGAGACCTCCCAAAATGTAAATCTCCAGGTAATCCAAGATGGCAAAAAAATTACAAATCCAGAAGAAGTAGCCAATGCTTTTAATACATACTTTGCAAATATTAGTGAAAAATTACTATCTGACATAAAATCTTCAAATAAAAATCCTCCTACAACACCATCCAATCAAAATAGAAACTGCAACTCCCTATTTCTTACTCCAACCAACCCTAAGGAAATTATACTATCAATAAGAGAGTTAAAAACAAAATTTTCAACAGGTGTGGATGAGATTCCAGATTATGTCATTAAAAATGTGGGGGACCTCATTGCCACATTTTCAACAGTTCATTAACAAATGGAGTCTTTCCTTCCTGCTTAAAGACAGTGAAACTAAAACCACTGTTCAAAAAGGGTAAGAAAGAAGACATAGCCAATTATAGACCTATTCCCTTGCTATCTACATTTTCTAAAATACTAGAAAAAATTATCCATAAGAGGTTGCTAGATTTTCTAGAAAAGTGCAAAATATTATCCACAACCCAACATGGCTTCCGGAAAGGCCGATCAACAGAAACAGCAATATATGAATTTCTGGATGAAGTACTTGAAAAAATTGATAGTGGACAAAAAGTAACTGGCATATGCCTTGATCTGTCTAAGGCTTTTGACATCATAGACCACACTCTATTGCTGCAGAAGCTTGAAAGAATTGGTATCAGAGGTATGCCTAACAGCTGGCTTAGATCATATCTTACTGACCGCAAGCAAGTAGTAGAAATACATTTTCACAAAGAAAATAAATCAACAAGACATTATTCTGATTATAAAGCAGTAAAATATGGAGTACCGCAGGGCTCGGTACTTGGCCCCATCCTATTTTTGATATATATAAATGACCTAACATCAGCCAACCAGTACCATAGCACTATCCAGTTTGCAGATGACACAAGCATATTAGTCAGCGGGAAGACTGCAGAGATACTACAGACAAGACTGTCTGAGGCATTAACAAATGTTGTAAACTGGTTCAACCAAAACAAACTAATAATAAATAAAAGCAAAACAGTAGCATTAAATTTTCATAATATCAAGAGAAACATTGAAGAGGATATAAGAATTCAGATGTCAGACACGGATATTGCAAGTGTGCCTAATACAAAATTTCTGGGGATCTGGCTACAGGATAATCTTAGATGGGAAACTCACATTGACAACATATTAAAGAAGCTAAGTACCATGTGTTATTTAATGAGAGTGCTAGAAAACTGCTGTCATAAGGACTGTCTAATGACAGTTTACTATTCTAATATACATTCTGTCCTAAAATATGGGATCACTTTTTGGGGTAACTCGCCATCCTGCCTAAAACTATTCAAGATGCAAAAAAGAATAGTGAGAATCATGGCTGGAATAAAAAAGAACAAACCATGTAGACCATTATTTAAAAGGATGGGGATTCTTCCCCTTCCATGTATTTTCCTATTTGAAAGTGCAATGTTTATAAAGAAATATACAATAACAAATCCTAGTATCCTCTCCAAAAATGAAAATGTTCATCATCATAATACAAGACAGAAAACTGACTTTCATGTACTCCATACAAAAACCAGTTTGTGCCAAAAAGGAACATTACACCATGGAAAAATTATCTACAATAAATTGCCAAGAGAAATTAAAGTAATGACAGATGTAAAAAATTTTAAAGCAGCATTAAAAGAATATTTGTTGACACATTGCTTTTATAGTGTGGAAGAGTTCCTCCAAAATCCTCGAGAGTCTAAGTGATGATTATGCAAATACTGTAACCATTAATATTGGCCTATAAATACATTCAGATGTAATTCTCAAGTTTATAATGGGGTTCAAGTATAAGTTGTATAGCGACTTGCCCAGTATATGAAGTAAAATTCTGTGAATGTAATTCTCTAGTGTACATGTCGGTTCATAGTGTAGAAGAGTTCCTCAAAAATCCTTAGAGCTTAAGAGAGGATCATGCAAATACTTTAATCGTTAATATTGGCTTATACATGTATTCAGTTGTAAACTTCAAGTTTCTAATGTGGTTTAATTATAACTTACACATTGACTTGCCCAGTATATGAAGTGCTGTAAAATTTTGTGAACATAATTTTCTAGTTTCTAAAGTGTTTTAATTGTAAGATATACTTTGACCTGTCCAATATCTGATGTGCTGTACTGTACATGTAAGATTTACTGGACCAATAAATACAATACAATACAATACAATACAATTGACGAGATACCTTGCTCAGTCATGATGAGATGTGCTAGTGTCATATCAGACCCACTCTCACACATCATAAACATATCATTTTCAGAAGGTGTCTTTCCACAACGATTAAAAATTGCAAAAGTAAAACCATTGTATAAAAAGGGCAATATACATGAAGTGGGAAACTATAGACCAATAGCTTTATTATCGGTATTTTCAAAAGTAATAGAGACAGTCATGAAAAACAGAATTACAAATTACCTTGAGAAATTCAATCTACTGTCTGTAAACCAACACGGCTTTCGCAAAGGAATGAGTACAGAGTCAGCCATCACCCAACTCATTGAAAATATTGTAACGGGGCTAGATAAGAACAACAGTACAATAGGAATAAATTTGGACCTCTCAAAGGCATTCGATACTGTCCAACATGATATCCTGCTAGACAAATTAAAATATGTCGGTATACGAGGGGTAGCTAAAAAGTGGTTTCAGTCATATCTCCATAATAGGAAACAGGTAGTAGAAATTGAAACAACAAACAGTAAAAACCAAAGTATAGTTTACAGATCGGATATTCAGACTGTGCCAATAGGGGTACCGCAGGGGAGTGTTCTAGGACCTCTCCTATTTCTTCTTTACATAAATGATATCAAGATTCCAGTAAATGGTACTCATATGACCCTGTTTGCGGATGACACGAACATTGTAGTAACTGACATAAACCGGGTATTGCCAACATATGCAACCAGGGTTATAGAATATTTGCTAAATTGGTTTGAAGTGAACAAATTAACCATAAATATCTCTAAAACTAATTATATCCATTACAGGAAAGCAAAGTCACACTCTGATCTAGATCTCAGAATACAAAATAAAGAATTTGTGAGAGTTGCTACCACAAAATTCTTAGGTGTACATATAGATGAAAATTTAGACTGGAAATCCCATATCCTGTATCTCTCGCGTAAGTTAAGCTCTGCTTGCTTTGCTTTACACATTATTAGCTTTGTATGTAGTAGGGAATGTAGCAGAGCTGTTTACTTTGCTTATATACTTTCTGCTATTACCTATGGCCTCATCTTCTGGGGTCATAGTAAGATAAATCTCAAAACCATCTTCACTCTACAAAAACGAGCTGTTAGAATAATTACAAACAGTTCAAGGCTAACTCCTTCAAAGCAATTCTTTAAACAGCTGAATATTCCACCCCTACAGTGCCTCTATATACAGAAAAGCGTAATTAATTTAAAACGAAATATTAACAATTTCCAATCCAACTCGGATCTACATACTTACAACACAAGAAAGTGCAATGACATTCATATAAAAAGAGTTAACAAGGCTTTAGCACAGAAACAAACAAACATACAAGGAAGCAGATTGTATAACAAACTACCGGTAAAGATAAAAGAAATAAAAAAATTGTCTTCATTTAAAGAAGCAGTATTCAAATTTTTAATGACCAACTGCTATTATAGTGTAAAAGAATACCTGGAATAGCTTCATACTAAACAATTATATTTATGTACTCTGTGCCAATAGTAATTTTTATCTGACTGTTGCTATGATCTAAATAAATGATATGTACAAAAGTGCTAGAATTGTATGTGTTATATCTAAATATCAACTTTGTATTCCATGTAAAAAGTCTTTCTCATACATCAATGTAAATAATCAAAGTTGTACATGCTATTTCAATGTGGTCTGATGTTATGTAGTCTACTATGCACATCTGTATTTTGTATAGTATTGTTCACCCTATATGAGTGTGTATATATATATACTATGTACTTTTTGACGAAATCCATGCAATGTAAATTGTCTCTGGATGAATAAACTACTACTACTACTACTACTACTACTAGTAGTCTTGTCCTTATGCAGTGTAAACTTATTCACTGTTAGATATTCTGTGATCATTTCAAAGTTCTCTTTGTTGCTTTGGAATGCTGCCCGTTCTGTACAGCCTCAGCTAATAAAAGATGTATCATCAGCATAGTTCACTAGTTTGGAGTTTTGTGGCTGTGTTATATCATTAATATATACTATAAACAAGAACAGTCCAAGTATACTTCCTTGGGGAACTCCACAATTGAGAGTTCTGTATGCTGACTTTACTGTTTGGATCTCACTTTCATTCTTATAATTTAGTTTTGTGCACTGTCTTCTATCACGGAGATAAGAACTTAGTAATTTTAGAGCTACTCCTCTTATCCTGTAATTTTCTAACTTGGATAACAGTACTACATGATTCACAGAATCGAATGCTTTAGACAGATCTAGGAAAGTTCCTATAACTTTGTTTCCTTCATCCAGCTTGTTCAGTAGTTCATGGAAAAAAGTTGCTAATGCTGTTATTGTAGATCACCCTTTTTGAAACCCATGTTATGTTTTATTTAATAGTTTGTATTTACAGAAGAAGGATTCCATTTGATCTAGAATTATTCTTTCAAGCAGCTTGCCAAGTGTTGATGTCAAATAGATTGGCCGGTAGTTATTTACGTCTGTGATAGCCCCCTTTTTATACACTGGTTGTATCTCAGTGGTTTTTAAAAGCTCTGGAAAGGTCCCCTGGCCAATTGAACTGTTAATTAGATGTGTTATTGGTTTTATTAACTCATTTTTGCATTCTTTAAGTAGTGTGGACAATATGTCATCCCAGCCACTAGATGATTTTACTTTGAGTTTTGAGATTATATTCATGACCTCAAACTCTGTTACACTCCTTGGGATAAATGAATTACTTATTTTAACTGTATTTATTTTCAGGGCTGATTCATCTTTTTCTTCTCTGCATGCCTTACTAAAATGTTTAAGGCCTCACATACAGACTTTGGTTCATTCAACAGTATTCCATTTTTTCTAATGCAATGTTGCTGCAGCCTGGTTTTTCTCTGTGTTCACATTCTTTGCTTACAATATGCCGGGCTGTTTTGCTAATGTTACTAGTTTTTCTTATCTGTTCAGCATTATGAAGTGCTTTTAGTCTCTGCAGGGATTCCTTGTATGTCTTTCTGGTGCTTTTGTATTTTGTTAGGAAGTACTGCAATTTTGTTTCTCAGAACAGCACATAAAGGTCCTTCATATTTTCCTTTAGTTTATGTATTTCTTTAACATTATTATCATGTTCTGCCAAGCACTGATGGGAAATTCAGTAAATGCTGTTATTTAAGTTATTCGTTTCAAGATGGACATTTGATTTGTCAAATAATAAATTTGACAATAGCATAGATATACAGGGTTATTACAAATGATTGAAGCGATTTCACAGCTCTACAATAACTTTATTATTTGAGATATTTTCACAATGCTTTGCACACACATACAAAAACTCAAAAAGTTTTTTTAGGCATTCACAAATGTTCGATATGTGCCCCTTTAGTGATTCGGCAGACATCAAGCCGATAATCAAGTTCCTCCCACACTCGGTGCAGCATGTCCCCATCAATGAGTTCGAAAGCATCGTTGATGCGAGCTCGCAGTTCTGGCATGTTTCTTGGTAGAGGAGGTTTAAACACTGATCTTTCACATAACCCCACAGAAGAAATCGCATGGGGTTAAGTCGGGAGAGTGTGGAGGCCATGACATGAATTGCTGATCATGATCTCCACCACGACTGATCCATCGGTTTTCCAATCTCCTGTTTAAGCAATGCCGAACATCATGATGGAAGTGCGGTGGAGCACCATCCTATGGTACGTTTAGCTCCCTGCTTGCTTTATTCGTCAACTTCCGCGGGCTACGTGTGAAACTTGCCCGCACGCGTTCAACCGTTTCTTCGCTCACTGCAGGCCGACCCGTTGATTTCCCCTTACAGAGGCATCCAGAAGCTTTAAACTGCGTATACCATCGCTGAATGGAGTTAGCAGTTGGTGGATCTTTGTTGAACTTCATCCTGAAGTGTCGTTGCACTGTTATGACTGACTGATGAGAGTGCATTTCAAGCACGACATACGCTTTCTCGGCTCCTGTCGCCATTTTGTCTCACTGCGCTCTCGAGCGCTCTGGCGGCAGAAACCTGAAGTGCGGCTTCAGCCGAACGAAACTTTATGAGTTTTTCTACGTATCTGTAGTGTGTCGTGACCATATGTCAATGAATGGAGCTACAGTGAATTTATGAAATCGCTTCAATCATTTGTAATAGCCCTGTATATTAACGTGATTTTATAATTATGCAGGCAATGTAGTGTACAGGATAAGTTAAATAATATTTTGTTCTAACAGTATGTCACCATTTGTATAAAGGCAGGAATAGTCAGAAATAACATGGGCAAATATCCCTTCCAAACAGAATCATCCATAACTGCTATACCATCACAAATGTTAAATAAATTCATGCATTCACTAGTTCCTATGCTGTAACAGATATGACTAATTAATCCTTCTCCATTCAACAAAAAAGTGCTCTCATAAATTGTAGGTAAATAGGACAGCTGTTTATTTTCTCAGTGTAATAGTTGTGTAATTAGTTGCAGGATATTCATAGGATGACATTTGTAATACAAGTAATATGTGGAGTGTTGGTCAGAATATTAGTATAGCACATATTGTGGTTGCATGTATGCATATAAATCTGTACATTCAACTTGCATAAAATTTGTCTTAGTGTACAATATTGTTTGTCAAAGCAGCAATAGTACTGAATATTTTTATTAGATGTGTTTACAGATAATAAATGGGTTGTTAGCTAAATATCTAGTGGTCATTTAGGGATCTTTGTGTGTGTATTGTTTGTGTAAGGTATGTGTGAAATATATATCACTACAGGTAACTTTAATCCGTATAAATGTTCAGTAGTCCTCCATAACATGTAAATTCAACATCTCAAAAAGCTGTGAATCATTTAGGACTAACTAGGATAGTTCTATAAATGTAATTTGAATTCTTTGAACTTCTAAAACTCTTTCAGTGACATGCATATTCATTCTTGGCATTTACACTTACATAGCTAGGTATTCAAATGCATAAGCATATATTGTGATAATAACAATTGGCATTTGCCTGCTCTTACAAGGATCTCCTTGATAGCAAAAGAGAGAATGTATCTTCAGTTATAAGAGTGCTTTCCTTGAAGTGTGTACTTGTAGTTTGTAATTTTGTATACCGAGTGTTATGCAAGTGTAGTGCAAATAGATGTTTCATTTCTGAATCTTGGCTGTACAAACCAGCTACAGTCTCCAAATCAGTTCAGTATTTAGTACCATTACAATATATTTGTATTTGCAAGTCTTCATTGCATAATCCAAGTAAGTGTATGTGTGGTTTAAAATCTCTGAATAATAGTAGTATAATAACCGCATGTATAAGCAAGTTTAGAATTCAATGCTGCAGTTAACTACATAATTTTTGTATTTACAGAAGGTTAATTTGATTGCTTCGTATACAGTATACCTGGTTACATGTTCATGCTCAAATGATGCATGGAGAGACTAAAATACTTGGCCAGTTACAAACTTTTCATTATACAAATAGCTTGCCATCTCAGTGGGTACAATACAATATTTCATTTACAAGATATAGTGTCTGGTTTAAGTACAGTTAATGTACTCATAAACGTAAGTTATGCAGTAACAGTGAGTTTAATGTATCAAAAATCAGTGAAACAGCAGTATAGAGCCTGGAAGAGATGGGAAATAAAAAATATGATAATTCGTTGTAAGAAAAGGGAACTCAGACACATTTGCAAACAATCTTAACTCTAGGTACACAGAAGAACCTCACTTAATGAACACCTCCCGTAACAAGCAATTTGCATAACACACAAAACAAATTGTAAAAAAGTGACTCACTTAACAAGCAATGTTTTTCATAATGAGTAATGACAATTTAGTGTGATGTCACCAGCCGTTTGCCCATGATGGGGGAAACGTTCAACAATATGAACATTTTCATTGTTTGCTGTGGCATATGAACAATGTTATCAATGCATACTGCAGTCTGGGTTTAGTTCTCTTTCTGCTACCATCTTAGTGCAGCTTGTGATCACACATTTTTCTAAACTTGTATTGACCCAGTGCTTTTTTGTGTGTAAATTTGAATAACCATCATAGGTAACCTTCCTGAAGATAAAGCCGCATTGCATGATGATGACCATAAGAGAAAGAAAATGACCTTAGAAATGAAATGTAAAATCATTGAAAAACGTGAACATGGTGAGAGTGTTGCTGATTTAGCATGCTCATACAATTGATCTACATCAACTATTTGCACTATCCTCAAGAACAAGGGCAATATTCAAGAGACAGATGCTTCAAAGGGGCTGACAAAAGTATCTAAACAACATTTTTGTATTCTGAACGATGTTGAAAGGTTGCTCCTTATATGGATAAATGAAAAGCAATTGCAAGGTGACACTATTAACGAGAATGTCATTTGTGGGATGGTGAGAATGATTTTCACTGATCTTGTTAAAAAGACACCAGGATCATCAGTTACCCAAGATGTGTTTAAGGGAAGGCATGGGCGGTTCAAGAAGTTTAAGAGAAGAACTGTTATCCACAGTGTTGTGAGGCACTGTGAAGCAGCCAGCTTTGACACAAAGGCAGCAGAGAACTCCCTCAGCAACTTCAAGATGTTCATAGATTCTGAGGGTTATCTGCCACAACAGGTTTTTATTTGTGACATCTGTTCTGGAAAAATATGCTGAATCATACATATATAACACCATAGGAGAATGCATTGCCTGGTCACAAGCCAATTAAAGACCATCTCACACTGCTATTCTGTGCGAGTGTGAGCACTGATTTGAAAATTAAACCACTGCTTGTTTACCTTTCAGAAACCCCACAAGCCTTCAAGTAGTGTAAAGCCCAGAAGAGCAGGTTAAATGTGGTGGGGAGGTCCAACTATAAGACTTGGGTGACATGTGATCTTTTTTGTGATTGGATCAATGAAGTGTTTGTTCTTTGGTGAAAGAATATTTTCTTGAGATTAATCTGCCACTTGTGGGGTGGCAAGTTGTTGTTGTTGTTGTTGTTGGCGATGATGATGATGATGATAACAACAACAACAACAATAATAATAATAATAATAATAACAATATTGTAATATTATCATAAGTCAAATCAGTTTCATGATCTGATAATGTTATTAATTCTATCTTTTCCTTTTTGACCTCAACTTCAATTACTTCATCTTCATGAACTGGTTCTAACTTTGCAGTATCATAGGAATCCAAATCAGATTCTACTTTTGACAAATCACACTCCGACGTTTCTCATTAAACTTAGTTTCTGATTCTGAGGATTCATTGTTAGAGACTGGTTCCATCTTAACTTTCACATAGTTCTCAATTCTTAGTAGCCTATTAGCAGCAACTAAAAATGCTTTAAATATTCATGTCTTAACTGAATTGCTTGATCTCGATGAATGGTGCCAGTGTGGTGTACGAGCAAACGTGATGCAACGTGTCATGACGTAATGCAGGCAGCAGCAGCAGCAGCAGCTGTGGCGGTGAGGATGGCGGTGGGTATTGCCTACTGCAGTAGCTCCATCTTGTAGGTGTCTCGCTGGTCCACACAGCTTCGTGATGACATGCTGTCATCTTTTAACCTCAGTGCCGGTGGCAGCTGCCATCTGGTATCATCTTCTTCCCTCCTTCCATCATGATTGAGGTTACTGTGGCTAACACTCTCAGTTTATGTACCACGCTCGCAAGTAAATCTTAACATTGTTCTCACACTGGTTTCTGCCTATTTCACTTTGCTATCATGTTAGTGCCTACCGAGTTCATTGTTTTCTACCAATCCTTCACTGTTCAATTTCCTGGACAATATGCACCATGTGTGGGGTGGTGGGTTGATAATAAGGATTGAGGTCATTGGTCTACATGAAATGGAATGAGCACATAAGGACAGTAGTAGGGTAGGCAAATGGTCAACTTTGGTTTATCGGGAGAAATTTAGGAGAGTATAGCTCATCTATAAAGGAGACGGCACATAACATTAGTAAAAGCAATTATGGAGTATCGCTTGAATGTGTAGAATAATCACTACTAGTGGCACAACGTAAACCTCTGTCATACAGCGTATGGTGACCTGCGGTATATGTACGTGGCTATAGATATAGACTTAACCCTTTGCACTTTTTGCAGTTTATGTATGTAGCTTTGACTGAGGTCTAGGTCAGATTGGAAGGTGACATGCTAAAGCAAAAACCATGGTTGTAGCTTAGCTTAGACCTGTCTGAAAAATCTCTACTCATATCACATTATAATCACCATGCTCTTTATGACATTTATCACATGTTTACTACATCACTGGTCAAAGCAGATGACTAGTATCAAATATTCCTCTTTATGCAATAAGGTAATAAAAGTATTCAGATCATTTTATAGAGAACTTTCAAAGCAATCAGTAGCACACTTTCTCTTTACAATTTATTGCTCCATCTGGGAGGATTCAAGGACATGAAAAAGATTCATTATTTCTTTAAAAGCTACTGGCCTGATATATGCTTACAAAGTTTTCCTTAACTGAAACTCTTTATCACACACAAAGCGCTTATTGGAATCCACCATTATGAAATTAGAATAGACTGACATCATGGTCAACCTCAAGATGCAGTACTCTAGCACTGGCCAAGTTACATTTAACACACTGTACATCGAAAGTGATAACAAGTTAGTTGATAAAAATGTTTTAGTTGAAAACACAACTTTAGCAGATGGCAGAAAAACAGAAGCTGTGGGAAAAGATAACAGTAGAATAAGAGCAAAGAGTTAACAAAAGTTTGGCATTAGAATCTATTCCTTAAAGATCGACCGCACATTCTTATATGTGAGGATCTTACTGCAAGCAATCAAAAGGTTATCATTGATAAAGATTTATAGTAAATCTGGAAGACCCTGCATTAAAACTCAACACGGAGTACATTCTACTTATTAACTGGGAAGAAGTTCTGTGGGTTTAAGAACCACCTAGCTCCCATATTGGTGGGGTGGGGCAGGGATGACCCCTGATGTCTAGACTATCCTGCATAACAGGCCAGTTGTGAGGATAGTACGGGAACGAGTACCAGGTGCTACACGAGCAGATGAGCACGTCTGAGCATGGAGAGGGGAAGGAGGAAATGAACACAGAGAGGGGAGGGGGAAGAGATGGACAGAGGGGGAGGAGGAAATAGACAGAGGCGAAGGGAAGGAGCGGATAAAAGAGGGCGAAGAGGAGACGGGCAGAGAGATTGGGGAAGAAGAAGATGGAAAGAGAGAGGCATGAGGAGGAGACGGACAGGTAGAGGTGGGAGGAGGAGATGTGAGCAATATATGTGTTGTTCTTGCATGTGGGAAAAGCTGTTGGTAAAAGGCTAGTATTACATAAATAAGAAGCCATATGTAGATGACAGAAATCAATAAACCTATTGATAAATAATGAATTTAACACAAAATCACTACATTTGTGGCGTGGTTGAATAATGCATGTCAATAAATACAGTTAACAACATGATAAAAAAGGAAACATACCAGAGAAAAGAATGTACAAAAGACAAAATTAATCCTTTAGATGACTGTTTAGTATGTAAATCAACATAAAGAGCATATTCAAAAACTGTATCACAAAGGAATGAGCAACCACCTTAGAACTTGTTCATAGTGACTTTATGTGATTTATTGACATTCCAAACTTAGGAAGCAATAGATATTTAATGAGAGGATGATACTGGTAGATGGACGTTAGTGCACTTTTAAAAAGAAATAAGGATAAAGTATTTGAAGAATACAAAAAAAGAAAGATTCAAATGGAAAAATAAACCAGTAAATAGTTGAAGAGAATCAGCACTCACAGTGGCCTCAAATTCTGTTTGCACAAATGGTTGCAGTTCTGTGGATTTGAAGGAATTCCTTGTGAAGTATCTGTGACGTGCACACCACAGTATGGTGGTATAGTTGGACAACTTAACAGAGCATTAATGGATATGATAAGCTTGCAGTTATTAGGAAGCAAATTACAAAAGAAGTATTGGGGTGAAGTGATGTATGACATTACAGCATGCATGAGAAATGGTGTTATGAATAGCCACAACAATGAAAAAATGTCTTATGAAACGTGGACAGGTAGAAAACCTGGTGTACGACATTTATCTGTGATAGAATGCAATGTTTTCATTCCAATACCCATACAATTAAGTCATTCTGAATTATCCACAAGGACAGAAAAAGGCATTCTTATTGTATAATCTCTATATGGCCATAAACATAGAATTCAGGAGCCAGAAACAAAATAGGTTGTGGAATCTAGGGACTGTACTTTCAAATAATTTTTAATAGTAAATGGTAAACTGAAAATACAGAAGAGGAATAATTGATTGAAGTAGAAAGGAGTGAAAGAAAAGATTCAAGCACTGAAGGGGAATTTTATGAATGATGCAGGTAAGGAAGGACATAAAAAGGAAAGTGGGTTAAAGCTAATACCATACAATGACACATTGTTCCAAAGGGAAAGCACAACAAACATTGTGTGAGGAAGGATCAATGACTAAACATTATCGTATCATGAAACAGTTAATTCTTATAAGTTACCTTAATGGACATCGTAATAAATGAAGAAATTAGCCTCTGAAGAATCATGATACTTGGAAACTGGTTAAGCTAACATTTGGTGTAATTCCAGTAATGAACAAATGGCTGTTTAAAAAGAAGACAATTGGTGAGAGGCAAATTCTCTAGTCCTGTTTAGTTACAAGTGCTTTTAGTCAAGTAGAAGACTTAAACTATACTGAGATTTATGCTCCTGTATGAAAGTTTGAAACAACTCATCTATTGATAGCAGTCAGTGTTGAGAAAAACAAACATATTGATTATATATCTAAAAAGAAAGATGATGAGACTTACCAAACAAAAGTGCCAGCAGGTCAATAGACACACAAACAAACACAAACATACACACAAAATTCAAGCTTTCGCAACAAACGGTTGCTTCGTCAGGAAAGAGGGAAGGAGAGGGAAAGACGAAAGGATGTGGGTTTTAAGGGAGAGGGTAAGGAGTCATTCCAATCCCGGGAGCGGAAAGACTTACCTTAGGGGGAAAAAAGGACAGGTATACACTCGCGCACACACACACATATCCATCCGCATATACACAGACACAAGCAGACATTTGTAAAGGCAAAGAGTTTGGGCAGAGATGTCAGTCGAGGCGGAAGTACAGAGGCAAAGATGTTGTTGAAAGGCAGGTGAGGTATGAGCGGCGGCAAATTGAAATTAGAAATTAGCGGAGATTGAGGCCTGCCAGATAGCGAGAAGAGAGGATACGATGAAGGGCGAGTTCCAATCTCCGGAGTTCTGACAGGTTGGTGTTAGTGGGAAGTATCCAGATAACCCGGACAGTGTAACACTGTGCCAAGATGTGCTGGCCGTGCACCAAGGCATGTTTAGTCACAGGGTGATCCTCATTACCAACAAACACTGTCTGCCTGTGTCCATTCATGCGAATGGACAGTTTGTTGCTGGTCATTCCCACATAGAAGGCTTCACAGTGTAGGCAGGTCAGTTGGTAAATCACGTGGGTGCTTTCACACGTGGCTCTGCCTTTGATCGTGTACACCTTCAGGGTTACAGGATGGGAGTAGGTGGTGGTGGGAGGGTGCATGGGACAGGTTTTACACCGGGGGCGGTTACAAGGGTAGGAGCCAGAGGGTAGGGAAGGTGGTTGGGGATTTCATAGGGATGAACTAAGAGGCTACGAAGGTTAGGTGGACGGCGGAAAGACATTCTAGGTGGAGTGGGGAGGATTTCATGAAGGATGGATCTCATTTCAGGGCAGGATTTGAGGAAGTCATATCCCTGCTGGAGAGCCACATTCAGAATCTGATCCAGTCCCGGAAAGTATCCTGTCACAAGTGGGGCACTTTTGGGGTTCTTCTGTGGGAAGTTCCGGGTTTGAGGAGATGAGGAAGTGGCTCTGGTTATTTACTTTTGTACCAGGTCGGGAGGGTAGTTATGGGATGCAAAAGCTGTTTTCAGGTTGTTGGTGTAATGGTTCAAGGATTCCGGGCTGGAGCAGATTCGTTTACCACGAAGACCTAGGCTGTAGGGAAGGGACCGTTTGATGTGGAATGGGTGGCAGCTGTCATAATGGAGGTACTGTTGCTTGTTGGTGGGTTTGATGTGGACGGACGTGTGAAGCTGGCCATTGGACAGGTGGAGGTCAACGTCAAGGAAAGTGGCATGGGATTTAGAGTGGGACCAGGTGAATCTGATGGAACCAAAGGAGTTGAGGTTGGAGAGGAAATTCTGGAGTTCTTCTTCACTGTAAGTCCAGATCATGAAAATGTCATCAATAAATCTGTACCAAACTTTGGGTTGGCAGGACTGGGTAACCAAGAAGGCTTCCTCTAAGCGACCCATGAATAGGTTGGCGTACGAGGGGGCCATCCTGGTACCCATGGCTGTTCCCTTTAATTGTTGGTATGTCTGGCCTTCAAAAGTGAAGAAGTTGTGGGTAGGGATGAAGCTGGCTAAGGTAATGAGGAAAGAGATTTTAGGTAGGGTGGCAGGTGATCGGCGTGAAAGGAAATGCTCCATCGCAGCGAGGCCCTGGACATGCGGAATATTTGTGTATAAGGAAGTGGCATCAATGGTTACAAGGATGGTTTCCGGAGGTAACAGACTGGGTAGGGATTCCAGGCGTTCAAGAAAGTGGTTGGTGTCTTTGATGAAGGATGGGAGACTGCATGTAATGGGTTGAAGGTGTTGATCTATGTAGGCAGAGATGCGTTCTGTGGGGGCTTGGTAACCAGCTACAATGGGACGGCCGGGATGATTGGGTTTGTGAATTTTAGGAAGAAGGTAGAAGGTAGGGGTGCGGGGTGTTGGTGGGATCAGGAGGTTGATGGAGTCAGGTGAAAGGTTTTATAGGGGGCCTAAGGTTCTGAGGATTCCTTGAAGCTCCGCCTGGACATCAGGAATGGGATTACCTTGGCAAAATTTGTAAGTAGTGTTGTCTGAAAGCTGACGCAGTCCCTCAGCCACATACTCCCGACGATCAAGTACCACAGTCGTGGAACCCTTGTCCGCCAGAAGAATGACGATGGATTGGTCAGCCTTCAGATCACGGATAGCCTGGGCTTCAGCAGTGGTGATGTTGGGAGTAGGATTAAGGTTTTTTAAGAAGGATTGAGAGGCAAGGCTGGAAGTCAGAAATTCCTGGAAGGTCTGGAGAGGGTGATTTTGAGGAAGAGGAGGTGGGTCCCGCTGTGACGGAGGACGGAACTGTTCCAGGCAGGGTTCAATTTGGATAGTGTCTTGGGGAGTTGGATTATTAGGAGTAGGATTAGGATCATTTTTCTTCATGGCAAAGTGATATTTCCAGCAGAGAGTACGAGTGTAAGACAGTAAATCTTTGACGAGGGCTGTTTGGTTGAATCTGGGAGTGGGGCTGAAGGTGAGGCCTTTGGATAGGACAGAGGTTCTTTCCATCAGTCCCTATACCAGTTCCAAACTGAACAATCCATTGCCCTCACCCACCTGATCCTTCACCTACACATCCACTCAGCCAATCAACACACCCGTCAACTCCTATCCTTAATAAAAGTCCTCAATCTTTCCTCTCCCACATCCACACCGGCTGTTCAGAGCATCCTCCTACAGGCCAACCGCAAATTAGAACAGCATGCCACCCTCCAACTTAAAAAACTATCCAATCTCCTGGTTTCCCACCTCCGGAAAGGCAACTCACTCACCCTTCACAACCTTTCCAGCAAACCTCAACCTCCTCTCATTGCACACAAACCCAGTCTCTCCCATCTACTCAATCTCCCACTTCCAGCTCCACTCCCTCCAAAACCTCAAAATTCCAATCAACACAATCTGGAACCACAACACCCCAATTCAGTAGTTAACCTTTCCTCCAAACCTCTCCCCCAATCCGAAACCCTTCCATTCACTGATGTCATATCTGTTATCTTATCTCTAAACCCATAGTCAGTTTACAGGATTTGCTGACTGGGTTTTCCGACCTCTTGTTTAAAATATAAGAGAAACACACAGACCCAAAAAGAATCTTGTTACCAAGTATCACGTACAAGAGATGTAGAAAGATTTCAGTAGTTTAATATTAATTACAAGCTGAAGCATGAGATGAGGGAAAATGTTTAACAAGAGGTAGAGCCATGCCAAGGTGATCACTGGCAATGCTGTGAAATGGTTTAAGTCATATCTAACTAAAAGGAAACAAAAGATGTTATTGGGAAATACCCGTGCAGTAGGCAGTCAGTCTTCATCTGATTGGGAATTAATTACATGAGGTGTCCCTCAAGGTTCCATTGCTTTTTCTTGTGTATATTAATGACCTCTCATCTGTTACATTGCCAGATGTTAAGTTTGTTTTGTTTGCAGATGATACAAACATTGCAATAAGCAGCAAGTCAAGTAGAAATTTAGAAATAGCTACTAATCAAATTTTCACTTTAAAAAGACCCACCATATGCTGTTCAGAACCTTTAAGACAATTCCTTCCAGCATGTGTATAACATATCATCAAAGAGGTTGACAGCATTAAATTTCTGGGATTATAATTTGATAATAAATTCAGTTGGGAAGGACATACCACAGAATTGCTCAAACAAGTCTGTATTTACAGTCAGAATGATGTCAGATATAGGAGATATAAATATTAAAAAAAGTTGCATACCTTGCTTACTTTCATTCTATTATGTCATACAGGATTTTATTCTGGGGTAAGTCATTGAGCCGAGCAAAAGTTTTTAGTGTGCAGAAGCGTGTAATAAGAATAATGGCTTAAATTATGTAGAAACCTGTTCAAGGAACTTTGTATTCTAGTCACTGCTTCTCAGTATATTGATTCCTTATTTCCAACCAATAGCTCAATACATAGTATCAATACTTATCAACATTAGGGATAAGAACAATCTACATAAAGATGTAAAATCACTTACCTTGGTCCAAAAAGGGGTCCAGTATTCAGGAAACACATTTTCAATAAATTGCCAGCAACTATTAAAAACTTGGTTTCAGATAGAAAGCATGGTTTAGACAGAGTTTGAAAGACTTTCTGATAGGCAACTCCTTCTACTCTACGGATGAGTATCTCAACAGAGACTGTTAGGCCAGCTTAAGTAAAAACGTCTATTAGGTTTCAGTTTTGACAGCACTTGGTCACAACAGTCAAGATTAGGTACTTTGTGTATGATAAATTTATTAACGTTGCATAACAGTGTTTCATTCTGACAACATATTAATTCTGTAAATATTAGCTGTTACAGTTTACTGTATTGTATTCGCCTATTTTGACAATCTCCTGACAAATGATCAGAGTAATAAGAATTATATTCAAATGTTTTATGTCTTTTATGTTATACTTCCTGACACGTTCCACACCCACAGGAATCATCTAATTTTTTGGGTCTATGGAACGAAAACTGAATGAATCTAATCTAATACTGTACCCCTGGCAGAACTGCCAAAACTGAACTCCCTCCCCCCCCCCTGCCCCCGTCTCCCCCTTTTGGTCAATAAAACTGCATTTCTGCAATTTGATTCAATAAAAATGAAGCAGTATTGAAAAAAATCCATTAATGAACTATATTGATGAAAACTATTGCACACTACAAACTCTACGTCATTCTTTATGGCGGCTACTGTATACTGGTTATGGTGTGATGTTTCATAAAGAGTAGTCTTCATTTGGTCACAATAAATTATTAATTAGTAATTTCAAAATGGGCTGTAACTTAAGAGTTGTGGAAATATACTATGCTATGAATTGTGGTTTTTACTTTGTAATTTCGTGCTTGGAGTGAAGCCAACTCATTGATTACATCACTGAAATGAAGTTTAGCAGATTTGTCACATTCTGTTGACAAGACAGCTAAATTTGACAGTCTGCTTCACCTGTAATCAATCTTAAATTGTATTTTATTGCTTTTAATAGGATGAAGTGCATTCATGATATGCTGCAGTCACTGGCATTGTATTAAATATCCTCAAAGCTATTTCAATGTTTGGATAAGCATCTCTCAACCCAAACTCTAAATAAAAATAAATAAATAAATAAATAAAAACCTTCAACATGTCCAAATGGGAAACTGTGTCATTCTTCATCAGCTCTTTCATCTGGAACTTGAAAGCAGCTATGCTGATAACTACTTCACCTGTATCAAAATCTGTGCTATATTTTGCGCCGAAATCAGCTGCACACTTTTTCAGGATAAGATGCTGGTGTTTCATCCAAGATATTTCCTAATAGAAAAATAAAACTGGATGAAAAAGTTTTTATATGTGACGGCTATTTTCCATTTTAGTTATTATTCCGTTCAATACTTTGAAGCACTCTAGTTGAAACTGGAAGCCAAAACTGCATATTAGCTTCAGTACTTATTCAGTGACCTTTGAAATCCTAACTACTGTAGTGAAACAGCAATAACTCGGTTGTTGAAGATGAACAAAGCTGTGTAGAAGACAGCTGTGAGAAGCAACCACACTGTTACCACATAAGTGGCTAACAATAGACGTCTGTTTAGTAGTTGTTATTTATTTATTTGTGATGTTAGATGGATGAAATAACTCTGTGACAATAGCATGCATATGCAGTCATAGATCAAGTGAAGGCTTCCTCTTGTAACATAAGATAGGAAACTGAGGCGAAGGAAAAGTATCTCTCTTGGTTAATTTTACACTGCATTTCTTCTTCTTCTTCTTATTTTTTTTAATCACTCTTGCATCCCATCTGTCTCTGCATCCTTTGTGATATCCTATTTTGTCAACCACTCAGAATGGTCCTGACAAGAGGCGACACTGACAGGAAAGTAAAAGAATTTGTTGATAATCTGTGTAATTGTTTAAACACGAATACTGACCTTTCCTTTCACAAGGCATATAGAAAAGCCCTTGAGAAGCAATGGATACAAAGGATGGATTACTTAACATACAATCACCTCCTGTGTAACCAACAAACAGCTTTACCGAGCAAGTAAAACAATGACATGAATTGCCAAAGAGACTTTTAAAAATATCCTCAGTAAAGTCATATCACAAGCAAAGGAGATCTTAAACCATTAGTTTATTGTAAACTCATGTAAAATGAATAAATCGTTTTAGGAAATTGTCAAGGGTATCAAATGAACCTGAATTTCCTCCCACCAAAAGAAACAAATATTTCAGATGGAAATCAGATGAGAAAATTATTTGACCACAGTTTCCTAAAATTGAAGATAATCTACTGCAATAGATCACTGTAACAGTAGTCACTCAAACCCATCATCAACGCAGTGTTTTCCTGAAACTAGCATCTAAATAACAGGCATTCAAAATAGTAAGAGCCAGTATGTGGTGCTGATGAAAATACAGGTTCACTTATTAAAGACCTTAAAGGTAATTCTAGTCTTCAGTAAGTGGGACAGCCATAATGTAAACAATTACCATCCTATTTACATTCTGTGTGCTGTATCTACGATTAGAGATCAAGTCACCTAGAACTTTTCTCAGTAAAAATGATTTGTTGAACTTAATACCATTCTGAATTTTGTAAAAACAGGATAGTTACATCCATTTTTCTGCCTCACTGATGGCATTCTTAGATTCTTCAATCAAAAGGTATTTTCTTCTGGACTTTTCATTAATGTATAAATCTCACACTGTTACTTCAGAAGCTAGAAACATACAACATCAAAAGTAAAACAAATTGATGGTTTCAATTGTATCTTACCAATCAAAAACAGAACCCTGACAAGCTGTGGAGCCCATAAGGCTCAGTAATGGGACCTTATATTAAACTGTCCAAATACTTCTTCTGTGTTATTTCTAGATGATATAAATTTGCTCTCTCAATCTAATGCAGCACTGCAAATGAAGAACAAATTTAATGACACAACTAATAGGCTCATGTCCTGGCTGCACAAGAATTAATTCCTATTTAACACAAGCAAGACAGCTCGTATATTCTTCTATCCATCTAAAAACCACTGTGCTCTCATGGAACCAATAAAAATTGGTGACAATGAAATAAAACAAGAAACTGTGATAAAATTTTTAGGAATGAGTACTGACTGTACAGTTCAGTGGGTACGCCACAGAGATGAACTGAAAAAAAAAAAAAAACTGGGTAGTTTCTGTAACATGTCCAGACTCCTTATACAGTTCTGTGATATAAAAATTCTGATAACTATGTATCACGAAAAAAGCTGTACCTTCATATGTCATCCCTCTCCGAGGTCCTACACAGAAAAATGTTCTGAGTACAAAAGTGGCTAATAAAACAAAAACAAAAAAATAAAAATAAAACAAATTCCAGTTACGATAAAAACGAAACATATTTTCAAAGAATTATATCTTTTGACAATGTCAAACATTTACATTATAGAAACAGTCTCTTGTCTAAAAGTATCTTGACCTGTTTGTCTTAAACTGAGAAATATACTAAAAAAAATCACCATGAAGGGATTATTATACAAAGAGGTCACAAATTGATTCATACAGGTACTGATGCAAAATTTGAAACTGTAAACTTTGGCGGCTGATGGATGAGTCTGTGGCAGTGCAGTGCAGTTTCACTGCACAGCCAGCAAGGGTAGTAAACAGTCAACATGTAGATACCAGGCCATAAGCCTCTATGAATTTCTTTCCATATACTCAGAGAAAGGCACATGAACAATATATGCAGAGATCATCATTTGAGAAGGAACATATAGTTGGGCTCAAAGAAGATGGTTGGAGTAATCAGCGAATAGCTTGACATTTGAATAGGAGTGATGCCACTGTTCGAAAATGTTGGCGGGAATGGGTGAACCATGGCTGAACACAGCATCAAGAAGGAAGCAGTTGGCCCAGAGAGACAACAGAATGTAAAGATCATGCATTTGTCAGAAAGGCACTTAGAGCCCTGGATTAATCATTATTATCAATCTGACATGTGACTGGTGTTTAAATGGCCACAATGACCATCAATATGCACCTCACAGAAATTAGGGAGCTGACAGCACGCCTTGCACTGACTACCATTGACCCCTGTACACCAAAATGGCAGTTTGAGCCCCATTGACCAGTGAAGACATGTCTGGAGATGCCCCAGACAGCAGTGGCATACCATCCCAACTGTCACCTGTCATACTACCTGACAATAAGAGTTGATTGTGCATTTTCATTTCACAGCAGGACCCCTTTGGTTGTCATCTATGACACCCTTACAACACAGCAGTACATCGACGATAACCTAAGCCCCGTTTTGTTGCCCTTCGTGACAAGCCTTCCTGGGCTTACATTTCAGGGAGATAATACCCACCACATATAGCGAGAGCTGCTTGTCTCTGTGCTAGCCAAACCATACCTTGGTCAGAAAGGTCACTGGATCTCTCCCAACTTGAGAATGTTTGGAGCAACACCCTCCAACTAGCTCGGGATTTTGACAATCTAACGAGACAGTTGAACAGAATTTAGCATGATATCCCTCAGGAGGACATCCTACAATTCCATCAATCAATGCCAAGCTTAATAATTGCTTGCATAAGGGCCAGAGGTGGACAAATATATTACTGGCTAGCTCAATTTGTGAAGCTGTTTCTCTTGAGTATAGCGTCCAATTTTTGTGAAACTGTAATTACTTGTTTGTCTGTACAAGGGCATCACCAATTTCCATACTATTCGGGTAATTCAGTCATGGTACATCCCCCCCCCCCCCCCCCCCCTGCCCACCCCTCAAAGTCTGAGCAGAACTGAAGAAGATGTGATTGGAAATATCGGCAGCCTACTCTTCAGCAATTTACTCTTATCTGTTAGAAACACCACCATTACTTTTAGGAATAATTAAGGGAAATCTAATACAACATACCTTTTCTACATTTATGTAAATATTTGAAAGTGAGCTTCCATTGACTACATGACATTCTCTCTCTTAAAGAGTACAATGAAAAGGTTGAAGCTAGTTTTTGCTGTAAAATGTTTGACTCCTGTAGGATACTTATATTGATTATTCTATTATTATCGTATTTTCATCCTGTCTTTCAGTACCTTTGCTATGTTGTTTGTCCCAGAAAAGATTTCCTAATTCAAGTCCTCAGAAATCAAAGAATATGGCTCATCATATATAATTTCAAACAATGGAAAAATCCGGGATGGAATGTAACAATATTATGAGAACAAAAGTTGCTACTCACCATATAGCGGAGATCCAACTCACACATACGACTGCAGTCTCAGGCAACTGAGACAGTATGGTGTCAGTTACCTGAGACTGCAGTCGTGTGTGTGTGTCGATGACGAAGGCCTTAAGAGCCAAAAGCTATAATTGTGAGTGTCTTTTAGTTGTGCCTGTCTGTGACTCAGAATCTCCGCTATATGGTGAGTTATCATATAATTTAATTTATAAGATGAATCTGTACTACAAATTTCGAGTATGGCCTGATGGTTTATCTTTTGTTTTTAAACACTTTAGAATGGTACTTGTTCATTTTTGAAAGTAGTAAGTTAAAATGGTTATCCATGGACAGAATTCATAGTCAGGGAGTCAGAAACCCTCACCAAGGCTGTGAAAGGGAAGCCCAGCAGTCTGTTCATAGGTTTGACCACCTCTATTTGCTGGACTGTCAGACAAATCCTTCAGCAGGTGATGTATTGCTGTGGGAATGGTGCAAGTTTTTGAGTCCTGCTACCTTTTCTCCTTATGTTCGACTTAACTATAGTCTATTTTCCTACCTTTCTTCCCTTTTTGGGGGAATCAGTCTATTCTTTCTCTGCCCATCATTCATATGCAGTTTTTTTATTTGCCCTTCTCGGAATACAGTAAATTACTGGACATCAAATTTTCTGTATCAACAAAGAAAACCATTCAGAACACACCATGTTTCTTGAACCCTGACATCTATGACAAAACTTGTCAGAAAATAGGTAAGTTATATTTAAAGTCACCAGGAGAAAGTTAAATGTTTTACATTGTCTTGTACTATTGCACATCCAAATGGGAAGGGTTAAGCCTGAATTTCTTAAACTTCATACTTAGTTTTCCATATGACAAAAAGTAAAATGTCAGTCATAAGGGTAGGAACTCATACGCTGGATACAGATGGAAATCCCATTTAATATCTGTATTTGATTGAAGAGGTTCTACTTTAATTCCATATGAAGGCCTCTTGATAAGTGGTTTTGGACAGAGGATTATGGCATTGAGCAGAAAATGATACAGTGGAAGCACGTAGCAGCTGCCATAAGGAATTTACAGTAAAACTCTAATTACTAAAACTCCAACTACCTGGCTCAACAGTTATCTGGACCGCTTTGAGGAAAAGAAATTTGTACTGTTTGTGGTTTGTTTGATAGTTATTACAGTATAGAGTACAATGCATATTTCTTATCATTCTAAAATCAATCTGCAGCAAATATATTAAAAGACAATGCTGTTGTTGTGGTCTTCAGTCGAATCTGCTAAGTGCATTAATCTCTTGGTCTCCCTCTATGATTTTTACACTCCACACTTCCCTCCAATACTAAACTGATGATTCCTTGATGCCTCAGAACATGTCTTATCAACCAATCCTGTCTTCTAGTCAAGTTGTGCCACAAGTTCCTCTTCTCCCCAATTCTATTCACTACCTCCTCATTAGTTACATGATCTACCCATCTAATCTTCAGCATTCTTCTGTAGCACCACATTTTGAAAGCTTCTATTCTCTTCTTGTCTACACTGTTTATCGTCCATGTTTCACTTCCATAGATAGCTACACTACATACAAATACTTTCAGAAACTACTTCCTGACACTTAAATCTATACTCAATGTTAAAAAACTTCTCTTCTTCAGAAACACTTTCCTTGCCAGTCCACATTTTATATCCCCTCTATTTTGACCAACATTAGTTAGTTTGCTCCACAAATAGCAAAACTCATTTACTGCCTTAAGTGTCTCATTTCCTCATCTGATTCCATCAGTATCGCCTGATTTAATTAAACTACATTCCATTATCCTCATTTTGCTTTTGTTGATGTTCATCTTATATCCACCTTCCAAGAAACTGTCCATTCCTTTAAGCTGCTCTTCCAGGTCCTTTGCTGTCTCTGACAGAATTACAATGTCTTTGGCAAACCTCAAAGTTTTTATTTCTTAGCCATGGATTTTAATTCCTACTCCAAATTTCTCTTTTGTTTCCTTTACTGCTTGCTCAATAAACACTTTGAATAACATCAGTGATAGGCTACAGCCCCATCTCACTCCCTTCTCAATCAATGCTTCCCTTTCAAGCCCCCTTGATTTTTATAACTGCCATCTGGTTTCTGTACAAACTGTAAATAGCCTTTTGCTCCCTGTATTTACACCTGCTACCTTCATTATTTGAAAGACAGCACTCCAGTCAACATTGTCAGAAGCTTTCTGTAAGTATACAAATGCTAGAAACATAGGTTTCCCTTTCCTAAACCTATCTTCTAACATGAGTCGTAGGGTCAGTATTGGCTTGCGTGTTCCAATGTTTCCACAGAATCCAAACTCATCTTCCTCAATGTCGGCTTCTACAAGTTTTTCCACTAGTTTGTAAATAATTCATGACAGTATTTTGCAACCATGACTTATTAAACTGGTAGTTCGCTAATTTTCACGTCTGTCAATAGCTGCTTTACAGAATTATTATATTATTCTTGAAGTCTGAAGGTATTTTGCCTGTTTAATACATCTTGCTCACAACATGGAAGAGTTTTGTCATGGCTGGCTCTCCCAAGGTTATCAGTAGTTCTAATGGAATTTTGTCTACCTACCGGGGCCTTGTTTCGACCTAGGTCTTTCAGTGCTCTGTCAAATTCTTCGTGCAGTATTACATCTCCATTTCATCTTCGTCACAATCTCTTCCATTTCCATAATATTGCCCTCAATTACATCACCCTTCTATAGACCCTCTATATACTCCTTCCACTTTTCTGCTTTCCCTTCTTTTCTTAGGACTGGTTTTCCATCTGAGTTCTTGATATTCATACAGGTGGTTCTCTTCTCTCCAAAGGTCTCTTTAGTTTTCATGTAGGCAGTATCAATCTCACGTTTAGTGATATATGACTCTACATTCTTACATTTGTCCTCTAGCCATCACTGCTTAGTCATTTTGCACTTCCTTTCAATTTCATTTTTGAGACTTTTGTATTCCTTTTCACCTGCTTCATTTACTGCAGTTTTGTATTTTCTTCTTTTATCAATTAAATTCAAACTCTCTTCTGTTACCCAAGGATTTTTACTAGCCCTCATCTTTTTACCTATCTGATCCTCCACTGCCTTCACCATTTCATCTCTCAAAGCTGCCCAACCTTCATCTACTGTATTTATTTACCCTATTCTTGTCAACCGTTCTCTAATGCTCTCTCTGAAACTCTCTAAAACCTCTGGTTCTGTCAGTTTATCCACGTCCCACCTTCTTAAATTCCTACCCTTTTGCAGTTTCTTCAGTTTTAATCTACAGTTCATAACCAATAGATTGTGGTCAGAGTCCACATCTGCCCCTGGAAATGTCTTACAATTTAAAATCTGGTTCCTAAATCTCTGTCTTACCATTATATAATCTATCTGAAACCTTCCAGTGTCTGCAGGCCTCTTCCATGTATACAACCTTCTTTCAAGATTCTTAAACCAAGTGTTAGCTTTGATTAAGTTATGCTCTGTGCAAAAATTCTACCAGGTGGCTTCCTCTTTCATTCCTTACCCCCAGTTAATATTCACCAACTGCTTTTCCTTCTCTTCCTTTTCCTACGATTGAATTCCAGTCCCCCATGACTATTAAATTATCAGCTCCCATAACTATCTGAATAATTTGTTTTATCGCGTCATACATTTCTTCAGTTTCTTCGTAATCTGCCGAGCTAGTTGTCAGACAAACTTGTGTTATTGTGGTTTGCACGGGCTTCGTGTCTATTTTGGCTACAATAATGTGTTCACTATGCATTTGGTAGTAGCTTATTCATGTTTCTATTTTTTATTCATTATTAAACATACTCCTCCATTATCATTATTTGAGTTTGTATTTATAACCCTGTATTCACCTGACCAGAAGTCTTGTTTCTTCTTCTCCCGAATTTCACTAATTCCCACTATACCTAACTTTAACCTATCCATTTCCCTTTTTAAATTTTCTAACCCACCTGTCCAATTAAGGGAACCTATCCATTCCCCTTTTTAAATTTTCTAATCTACCTGCCTGATTAAGGGATTTGACATTTCACACTCCGATCCATAGAAAGCCAGTTTTGTTTCTGCTGCACCTGGAGATCCAAATGAGGAC
The DNA here is from genome assembly GCF_023864345.2 of Schistocerca serialis cubense. Taxonomy (NCBI): domain Eukaryota; kingdom Metazoa; phylum Arthropoda; class Insecta; order Orthoptera; family Acrididae; genus Schistocerca; species Schistocerca serialis. The sequence continues at coordinate 767,284,451 of NC_064638.1, forward strand.
TAGAGGAGGCAATCAACCAATTAACCAAACAGTAAAGCTGCATGCCCTTGAGAAAAATTACGGCTATAGTTTCCCCTTGCTTTCAGCTGTTCGCAGTACCAGCACAGAGCAAGGCCGTTTGGGTTGATGTTACACGGCCAGATCAATCAATCATCCAGACTGTTGCCCCTGCAACTACTGAAAAGGCTACTGCCCCTCTTCAGAAACCACACGTTTTTCTGGCCTCTCAACAGATACCTCTCCATAATGGTTTCACCTATGCTACGGCTATCTGTATCACTGCGGCACACAAGCCTCTCAATCAATGGCAAGGTCCATGGTTCATTGAAGGGAGAATGAATCTAGCATCAGCAATATGGATATTGTTGCGTTGGTGGTGCCCATCCTTTCGTGTGGTCTACATCGGTGTGTGTTGTGACCTTAACATATACACTGATACGAGGCTATACGCTCCATCTTCTGTGTCTTTTGTTTTATTCTGTGTGTGTGTGTGTGTTTTCATTTACTTAGTGGCATACAACGTGCACGAGAAAAATAATGAAAAGCATGACACTGCTAGCAGTCTGGCAATGCCTTGTTGTTCTACTTGTGAGACTGGTGTGTTCATCCCATCCACCTGCTCAGGAGTTTCGGCTCCATACAGCCAACACATGATTTTTTAGAGCGCCATCAGTGAATTTGTGATTTCATTGTGTGTTATGAAAATGGAACAGCAGAATTTAGGGCAATGTTATGCCATCAAGTTTTGCGTTAAACTTGGGGAACACCAACAGTTTCAGACATAAGAAAAAACAAGTCCTCAATTTTAAACTTTGTGTCTGCGCTTGAAAATGAAGATGAGAGTATATAGAGAAAAGCAATGGAAAAACCTCTTTCAGGCTTGCTGATTGCAAAAAAGCAAAACTTTTAGCCCAGAAAAGCAACAGTTAGCTTCATTTAAAGGAAGCAATGGCTGGCCACGAGACTTCAAGGCCAGGCACTTTATTCATGAGTTGGCCAGACTCAAAAGCTGCAGAAAATTTTATTGAAAATTCAAAATTGAAGCAGAATCTTATGATCCTGAATTTTTATGCACCACACAAGACAGGCCTTATTTGGAAGGCTTTCCCTGAAACAACTTTAGCTTCCAAAAGGGAAACTAGCAATACTGATCGTAGGGTTAGTGAAGACAGTGTTACCATGCTGAATTGTGCTAACTCTATGGGAAACCACAAAATTCCCCTTCTGTTAATAGGAAAACTGAAACATCCCAAGCTTTCAAAAACATTAAAAATCTTCCCACCTTTTACAAGAATCAACCAGAGACCTGAATGACTGCTATTTGTTTTGCAAATGGTACAATTCAGTTGTCATATCTGAAGTAAACAAATACCAAAAAGCCACAGAGAAAGAAGGCAGTTAGGTGATGTTAATTTTGGACAATGCACACCCCTATCCCCACAGAAAGCCTTTTTGATAGAGAAGATGGACGTTTCAAAATGCACTTCCTCCTGCCAGATGTAATGAGTTTGCTGCAGATAATGGACCAATCGGTTATCGCAACTATGAAACGACATTATAGAGCGCAGTGTTGATGAAGTTTTTGACAGAAGATGGAAATGGAGATGGCATTGAGGCTCAAAAATAAAAATTGGTGACAACATTCTCATTTAAAAGGGCCTGGAATAAATTGAAATGCATTTCAACAAAAGATGAGGTACAGAGAGACAAAGAGCAAGAGAAGAACTGTGAGAAGGAAGAGAAAGAAAGATAAGTGGAAGAGGACACAGGATCAGTTGAGGACATAACAAAGACCCTTTTGAAAATTCCTGGACATTCTGGTTGCAATGCAAAGGATTCAAGCAAGAGGTTTACTTGTGATTCTTCACACCCTGGATTGCAAATTCTCAGTGCCAATGAAATCATTCAGAGTGTGAGAAGAATCTGATGGCCAGGACGATGGCATTATCACTGAAACAGATGTGGGACCATCAGCTGGTGATGCGTTTGTGTTTTGACACTGCACTAACATCAATGGAGCAGCAGCCTCAGTGTGACCATATATACTCACTGACAAGTGGATGCAAGACATGGCTGTACAAAATCAATGAAGACAACAAAACAACTTACTCTGATCAATATGCTCAAGAACTGACACAGCATGTAAGTACAGTACTGTATAAAATCTAAACAACACTGTTTTGTAGTCACTAAATTAACATTACAGTAGCATGTATACACAAATTAAGCTATTTTTTTTAAAAGGAAATGACCTGTTCTCATAATTTATCCAATTATCCAGATATCTGATTATGCGGATTGGACCTGAGTCATCTGGCTAACTGGAGTTCTACTATATTATGTAGTATACAGTAGTGTGTTGCTTATTCAATTATCAAAGTGGGGTGTGCAAGAACTCTTAATGCATGGGACAGTAAATCTTTTGCTGTGCAATTTTGTTGCCATGAAAAGACTCTTACATGTGTACACAATATTCCTACTTCATTATACAAAAAAAGCTAGTATCATTATAATAAGGTTATTAAATTTGCACCCACAATTCTCCTAATGCTTTTTTCCCCCCTTTTGAGATATCCAGAAAACTGGCAGCAGAATATAGCCACTGCCAGTTGCTGACACTGAGGGGGTTGGCAGGTGCCCCAGTCACACTGCTAGCCACTGTTCACCCAAATACAGGTGCTAAATATCAAGGGTGCGGAAGGAAGGAAGGAAGGAAGGAAGGAAGGAAAAATTATAATTCTGTGATAAATATTGTTCAATTGAAATATTGAATTTTAAATGTAAATCTGAATTGAAAATCGCTCAGACTATGCACAGCTCATGAAACATTGCTAAAACAAGCAAATTCAATGAGAAAATATTGAATGTGCACGTTGCCACTTTATACGGAGAGAAAAAAATCCAGAACATATTGATTTAATATATTTTGAAAAACACAAAATTTAAAAATATTTGAACAGAAAATTGGAGTAGCATCCATAGCAGAGGAAGGGGGATGGGGAGGGGGAGGGGGGGGGGGGGCGATAAGAGGAGGAAAATACACATATTGGTAAAGGTATAGGTGTACGAGTTGTCAAAGCTGAAAATACTAACAACCTTTAATACAATTACTGTTATTACTACCACTATTATTATTATTATTATTATTATTAGTTCATACACTCTGTTCAATCATGTAGTGCTTTTAGATTTTTTTCCTCTTCCACATTGCTCTCATTTTCACTCTGTGATTCTTTTTCTTTCTTCAGTCCACTTTGTTTCCTGTCCACAAAATTTTAGTCTTCATTTCCCAAAGTCTACTGCCAGGTTTGATGATTTCCCTGCTATTTACTAGATTTTCAGTTTGTTCCATCCTCCATTTTTTCTGGGCCAAGAATTTTCCTAATAATCCTTTGTTCCTTATTCAGGGAGATTTAAATATCATCTTTTTCCTTGTGGCTTTAATGCTTCACTTGTGTACAGAGTCTCAAGTTTCATGGGCATGTTGTGATATCTAAAGTTTGTATGTACAGACATCCACTATTACTTGTAGATGTCATGAATTATCCTGTAAGCTTTCCTTAGTTTCTGCAGTCAAACTCACTATGCTCCCTTTTCTAGCTCTGTTAGTTCTCTCATCATGATACCTGAAGTGTCTGGCACTTGATTTGCCCATGCTTCACATTTTTGACAGTTGAGTTTTTCAAGAGAGATTTGTAGTCTAGCTATTTCAGCACATTCTTTGAGGACTATTCAACTGCTTGATTTCACTGTACACTAGTATGGCTAAATCATCTTACGAAAAATTGGGAAGCGCCTTAATGTCATCCTTGATTTGTCCAAGCTGAGAAGCCTTCCGCAGATTTGGGTTGGTTAATTCTTTTTTCTATTCGATAAGGATTTTATCTAGGATGAGAGTGAATTGGAGTGTTCTGATATTTATCTCACAAATTTTATTTTTGACTTTGTAATTGTTTACTTGATGATATTTACTGGCTTTGGGTCTAGTCCTTCACTGTCTAGAATGTCAAAAACAAGACTGTCAGTCAACAGAGAAAGAGACTGTCAGTCAGCCGAGTCGTATGTCTTCTTGAAGTAGATGCAAGTGCTGATGATCTGCCTGTTTTGGGTTGCCTTATGTTTCAGTATTGTTTTTAAGTTGAAGATTTGATTGGCACCACAAATGGCCAGATTGAGAACCTGCTTGGTATTTGCTGATCTTACGTGCAAGCTGCGCTTTTTTCCTTTAAAGTAAACATGGCGAGCATATCGTGTACATGAGAGGGGTAGTTTTATTTAGGTCTCCCCTGTCACATTTCTTGTGGAGTAGATGTACGAGTGCACATTTCCATACTTCAGGCACCTTTTCTGTCATCCAAATATCCGTGATGATTTGTGCAAGTTGATTTTGTGTGTGTGTGTGTGTGTGTGTGTGTGTGTGTGTGTGTGTGTGTGTGTGTGTGTGTGTGTGTGTGTGTGTGTGTATTTCAATAATTCTGTAATTATGCCGTCTTCCCCAGATGACCTATATATATATATATATATATATATATATATATATATATATATATATATATATATATATATATATATATATATGTCTGCTTGTGTCTGTATGTGTGGATGGATATGTGCGTGTGTGCGAGTGTATACCTGTCCTTTTTTCCCCCTAAGGTAAGTCTTTCCGCTCCCGGGATTGGAATGACTCCTTACCCTCTCCTTTAAAACCCACTTCCTTTCGTCTTCCCCTCTCCTTCCCTCTTTCCTGATGAGGCAACAGTTTGTTGCGAAAGCTTGAATTTTGTGTGTATGTTTGTGTGTCTATCGACCTGCCAGCGCTTTTGTTCGGTAAGTCACCTCATCTTTGTTTTTATATATAATTTTTCCCACGTGGAATGTTTCCTTCCATTTTATATATATATATATATATATATATATATATATATATATATGCTGGTTATGTGTGTGTGTATAAAAGATATTTCCCTGAGAAACCTTGAGAGTGATTCTGGACAACTGAGTAGCACAGAAAAGTATAGTGCTAGCTCCCTACAATTGTCATGATTTGTCCATGTGAGTTTACCACCCTGGTTTCTGAAGCAAAGGTTCTGTAGTGTGCATCCATGGACCTTTCCTCTAAACATCTAGTACAAGCCACATGTTTTGTGTCCTCTGAAGTTCTTTCCAGTAGCATCAAGTTGTTCTTTCATCTATTACCTATCTGGCTCTCATTAATTTTTGCTACTTGCTTTTCTATCTCAAAAAGGTTTTCAGTCTTAGGTGATTTTTCTCCTGCAGCATGTTATTTTTTGCACAAATGTAACTTTGATACAGACAAGATGGCGATACTTGTTGATGTTCGCACTTCTACAAACTTGTACATCATGACTTCCTTTGTGCACACGATATATAATGGCTGCTTTATCAATTTGATAAGACACCCAGCAATTGTATGGGTGATCTCCAAGTCTATTGCTTACACAAGTGTTACCTCAGGGAGATCAACAAGATTATCAAGTTACACCAATGGTTTATTGACTTTTTTTTCTGTCAAAACAAGCACTGAAATCATGTAGTAGAATTATTTTGTCTTCATCAGGAACTTTCATCCTAATCTTCTCCAGTGTAGTCCTAAAGTGTTCAACCTTTTCAGGAGCTTTCTTGTTAGCTCTGTTTGTGGGAGTATGTGAATTAATCAGTATGTAATTCTTATCCACACACTGCATGCACATTTCATGATCCTGTGGTTTCAGGTGCAACTTCTTTGACTTGTTCACAACAACATCCATACACAAAAATGGGATGGCATCTCTTCTGTCTCACTTGTCCCTTCCGCTCTTTAAGATATGATAGTTACTGTAAGCTAAGTGTTCTCATCTTTAAAGCATGGTTTCTGATGTTTTTGTATCTTATCTTTTGTTTATGTAGTTCTGAAATGAGCCGGTGTATTTTTCCCGGTTGAATTAGAGCATTATTTTTGAAGGTACCAATGTATGGAGGTTTCTTTGCTGATAGTGTGCCCAAGAACTCAATGTTTCTCTGTGTTTGTGACAACCAAGGTCCCCTAGACCCCAACTGCCTGGTTGCCATTTGTCAGTGGGTCAATTGGTTACCAACTGGAGTAAAGATGTTTTTGTTTTCATGAATTGTGATTACTCATAATCAATATTTTATCCACTGTTTTCACTACAGTTTAAGCTCACAGATTTTAGGTTCCTGGAACATCAAATCTGTAGCCACTCCTCTTGGTAGACACACAACAACCACATTCCAATGCTTGCTCCAAATGTGAGACAAAATGGATTCTCTCTGCCTTCATTACCATTGAGGAATATACTAATTGTTTGGACCTTTATCAAATTAGAATTCATTCCCTCATGAAGAGGAAGCCCCCTTAAAAGTAGTAGTAGTAGTAGTAGTAGTAGTAATAGTAGTAGTAGTAGTGACTGACAATTCGCAAATTTTCACAAACTTCACAAGGTTGATGACAGAACAAACGAAAGGTAACAATAATGATGCCAGTAAAAGTCTCCTAACTGAGGCAAGCAAAAGTTCACTTCTAATTTTCCACAAAGGTTCGTGGTAAAACGTGCACGTAATAGTCCAATTCAGAGACGAAGACATAATCTTCAACGGCCGCAGTATACGAGGACGGCATCCAGTGTGAACTGCCTTTCAGGGCTGGTTCTAGCCCCTAAATAGCTGTCTCCAGCCGTTCAGGGTTTGGCGTAGTGATACTTCCTGCAGGCCATGGCTCAAGGTCCCCCTGCAGGAAGTAAAGCTTGGAATGTCTGTTTCCATTATCTTGTATGTAAATAGCAGGTGTTTACCATAGTGCTTTTGGTATGCCTTGGGCATACACAACCTTGTCCTCTGTGGTGTAATATGGGTTGCCGGCCCTCAGGGGGTACCTTGACTCTGCTATAACAGTAGTAACAGTAGTAGTAGTAGTAGTAGTAGTAGTATTCCAGTCATCCTTCAATGACTTAAGTAAAAATAAGTATGATGAGTAATATCTGCAGTTCTTTATCATTATCTTTATGTACTGCTTCAAACGAAACTCATTTTCAGTCTGGACCGAATTCTTCACAATGCACACGGGGATTACCACTCTAAAGAATTGATATACCAGCTTATTTGTAAGAGTGGCCAATATTTTCATTTTAAACCAAGGGGTCACTGAACCTATGGGAAATTCTCAAATACCTTAAATTACAGCATTTTAACCAAAACATTTGATAGGGCGATAATTTTTTATGGAAATTATTCACTTGTCACATACTGTAACTCTGTATTTACAGGCATATATAGTTAAGTAAAACTGTTTCCAGTAATTAACCATACATGCTGCTTTAATAAGTTAATAAATCACATGTAATTCTAAGAACTCTCAAGGTTTCTACAGGTTTCTATAAAAGTCTTTGGAAGATGCTTGTTTATTATTTTATGTCATGCTCTCTCTTGTTTGCTTCCATAGTGATATCTTTGGTGTTTATCACAAAGATATCAGGATTTTATCATTGGGTGATCTCCAATGCCCATGACAAGGAACAAAATGGCTGACTAGCTTCCATTCACTCAATAACACGATTCATGTGAATAGTTTGTGTGTCCTTTCCATGACAGTACTAACAGTCAAATGATCATCTCAGTTTAAATTATCTGTACACCAGATGGGTGAATTTAATCTTCAGATGTTATAATAATCATGAGGAGGTAAGTCGTTTGAAGTTAGGAGTAATAAATGATATAATCAATAGTGTGAGAGAGTGGAAACACTCGGGAAATTCCGGTAATAAAATTTCAATATAATTGAACAAACAGTTCAATACAAATAATATGACATCAAGGAGACAAACATCAACGGAAACAGGGTGGTATTTCACAATCCCAACACCATGGATAGTAATGGGAAAATACAAACTTTTTCACATTGCATCGGATATGGATGTGCAGAAATATTGAATAGCAACAAACAGGACCAAATCTGATGCTCTCAATATCATTTACACACACACACACACACACACACACACACACACACACACACACACACACACACACGCACAGATAGATAGAGAGAGAGAGAGAGAGAAATTTGACTTAAATCACTGATGGAGATGCAAGTAAAAAATATAATACATATGAACATAAAATATTAACATACATATGTGCCACACAAATTCTAGTTCGCACAAAACAGAGGAATTAATTTCACTTTTTATGGAATGAAAATAAATGGAATGCTTAATAAATCAAACCAAAGTAACCACATACAATACAGATGAAACATAGCACCAGATGTTTTCTGACAGTCACTCCATTACAAAAATGCACCAGAAAAATAGTTATAAAAGTGCTCATCTTCTATTACCTACAAAAATAACACAAGATCTACAAACTGCATTTGCACCTTCCTGTTTGGACATCATCATAAGGGCTGTTCTTTCAGCACTGTCACACTTTTAAAATGTGTGGCACATTGCATAACAATAAAATAACTATTTGTACAACATTTCAGAAATACTGGAGTTATGTCTGTGATGGACACATTCATGAATAACTAAATACTGCACTACTGAATACAAAAATTCGCAATGGTTTTGGTTCATCTTGATTAATCGAAAATAGAAGGCCTTCAAAAACCACTCACACATAGCTGTACTTCAGCATTTTAATTTGGACTTTATAAAGAAGAGTCCATTATCATATACATTTCACAGTTAAGTTTTCTATAGTTTAACATTTTGTGTAACATGAAACCTCCATCGTGAAATGCAACTTCCTTGCAGGCACCAATTTTCACAGTTATTTCTGTAAACATTTTTCAAGCTTCCAAAATGTAGGACTCCACATTTTTCACATACTTACAAACATACATAAATTTGTTAATCAGCTGCCACATACATTTGTATTAAATAACATCCAAACTACAACTTCCTTATGTACATTATTCACATTATGTAAACAAAAATATATTTATATTTCTCTCTCTGAGATATCAAACTTCTGTGAGATTTTAAAAATGTATTAAAACTACAATGTGTGATGTGTGTTTAATGCATCCACTTGGGAATAATAAAAGTATGAAAAATGAAAATAAGACCTAATTCTGCATCCTCGGTTACAAATAGTTCTGTGGGCTTACATAAAAAAGGTGCATTTGGGAAGATTCAGTCATTATTATAATATTTAGCCTATATATAATACATTCGCTGAAACAGAATACCAGTAACTTTACAGTGATACTTCGAAGCAATGTCACTTAACAAAATACACAAATTAAGATTGTAATACACAGTACAGACCAATGATTATATCACATTAACAGTACAATTAATATGTATCACCCTAGTATCAGAGCGTGTTGTGCCATGTGAATATAAAAGCATGTTCTACAGATATACAGAATGTTAAAACTGTGTCCACGTCGCTATACAATTAAATATCAGACAATGCATTAGCAACTTTTAATAGAAATGGTGCGAAAACTCTGGGAGTTGCAGCAAGCATAAAAGAAATTGCCAAGGAATGAATCATACAGAAGTACAAAGTTCATAACAATCAATGGTTTACTACAAAATGCACTGACTGGTCACTGAAACCGAGCTGCAGAATCAATGAAAAATTCTGTGATGTGATGACCTAAAACACAATGTTTCACAAGGCTACTATCCAAAATTTTAACACTAAAAACATGTTGTATGAAAATATGTTTTCACTGGAATGACTGATAATTCAAGTGAAAGTTTAATGGTGCTGATCATCAGTCGCCTCAATCAAACAATGTTCTGACCGAGATAATACATTGATATAACAAAAATGTGTATAAAAGGGATGTGTCTTCATTCCTGTTCATCAACTAGTTTCACTTAGTGTCTTCTAATACGTTTATTAAATAACAGAAATATAAATATATATGATGATAATTTGTACACATTTTAAAACACTAACATCTTGAATGCTTCACAATGTACAGTTGTTATGTATGTTTACTCTTCTTTGATCTTTTCCTCCTACGTTTTCTCATACTGCCTGTAGCACTAGTTGTTTCCTCTGATGGTGTTGGTGATGTAGGGCTTGATGGTAGTTCTTCACCCTCAGGGTCTTCTTCATTTCCATTCATATCACCATCACCTGTCTCCTCATTTTCAGGATTAGAAAGTTCCAAGGAAATTATCTTCTCTTTTAAAGTCTCCACCTAATAAACAACAACATAACATACAAATAATATGACACAATGCAGAAGAAATAGAAAATAGTTATTGTTCTGTGTTACATGAATATTTAATAAAATCTAAATGATGAAGCCATTCTGGAAAACCACTTTATACTGTCAGTTTTATTACACATCACCGGCCAGTTTCATTCTTTCGGCATTTTCATATTTATAGCATTTAGAACCTCTTTTGTGCTATGTGGACTCAGACGCTTGTCCTCAAGTATAAATATTCAACATCTGTATATGGGGAAGTTAAATGAAAATGAGACAGACAGGGAAAAAAATAAGAAATAATTTGTTATTTAAAAAGTAACTTTCATAAATGTTAATGCATTATCCCTCTGTGAGACAAGAAGGTCAGTGCCTTCATGTTAAAATGCTTTATGTTGCCGATGAAACCATGATTATACCCAGGCATGCACCTCAAATCGATGGCCTAGAATGGCTTCCCTCAGGGCTCCAAAAATTTGGAAATCACATGGCAAGAGACTGGGACTGTATGATAGATGTGTTCACACAGACCCTATGCAAAAACTGAAGCATGCAATGAAGTCCAAACAACCAGGAATGTTGACAGACGGCATCATTCTGTTGCACAATAACATCGACACACTTACTGCGTATGTCATTATGACTACGCTGCAGAAGTTTCTCTGAGAAGCCCTTACACATCCTTCATACAGCTCTCATCCCTCCCCATGCGGTTTCCATATTTTTGGAACCTCAGAGGGTAGAGCCCTTTAAGAATGACTGCAGACATGGCCATGCGCACATGTCCTGTTGTGATGTTAGGAACAACTGCACCAAAGTCGGCGAGTGTTTTGACGGCTCAGAACGTGTTGAGACTAAGCTGTCCCAGAGCTCAGTGGACCGCAAACGTTTTGCATAGTCATCAATAGATTGGGGAGGGGGGGCTCCCTTTGACTCTCAGAGACAGGCAGACACTGTGAAAATGAGACAACCATAGAACAGCCAGCAGGTAAATGCATGCTCTGGCTGTGTGGTCAGAAAAACTTGGGCGTGACCAGCACAAACATTAAATATGACTAAATCTATTGAAAACTTAACCCAACTAGTATTGTGAAGTCAAATAACACGGTTACAGAGACAAAACAAGATAATTGATGAGGTAAAATCGTGCCCTCAATTGCAATAGTAGATCTTCATTATTTAATGTTAAATGTCTTGTGTCCAAAATGAAGTTGGAAAATTTGCATCTCAGCAAAACCTTAAGCTGTATTCACAAGCAAAGCATCTCTGGATAGGCCTCACTGACCACTTTAAAAAAAAGAGAGAGAGATCATAGAAGATTTTTTTATAAACATTACCTATTTTTAAGTTACAAGCCGAGAAGTGCATCCTAAAACAAATCTTTGCCTAAAAAATTAATGAAACATTGAAAGTAGTACCAGTATTACTAAGTACGCAGAGACAGGGGCATATGAATGTAATAAGTTTTAATTGTTTATATTTATTAGCAACAAAACAGCATAAAGTAGTGTTTACCTAGACGAAATCATTATTCCAGAATAAAACATTTAACGTAAGAGAAAAACAAAGAACAGCAAGGGAAATCTGAGGAAATTTACATACAAATTAATGTATGATACATGTGTATAATATTACAGTTACTGTTTTAAGTACATTGCAGAAGTCTGAAGCTTGTGTGTTTGACTCAAATCAAAGTGAGGCCTTATATAGGGGCAGCCATTTTGCCAGAGGCAGCTTTGTTCGGATTCGTAGACAGTTGGTTTTGAAAGCTGGGAGAGTGAATATGTATGGATGACGTGTAGAGCACATCTCAAGTGTGTCGGAATTTTTCTAGGTATTGAATTAGAGACTTAATATTCACATATGTTGCCAGCAAATGTTCAGAAATATTTTCTACTTATGTACTTTCTTTATTTTGCAACAGGTGAACTTTTCTGAATTCAAAGAAGTTTACCATAGTTATTTGTAAGTGATCTACACTCGAAATTTAGCTAGGTCACAATTGTAGAACTTTAACTTCAGACTTGTGCTAAATGAACTTCGGTTTAATTTCTGAGATTTTTCCAGAAGTTTACACAACACATAGCATGCGATACTGCTGTGCCTCGAGTGAAGCTCACTCTTAGAAATACAACCACACACTCAGATGCCCTATAAACAGTGACTTTCTAACTTCCAACTGAGAATTCTTGCAGGTGCACATGGGGGCTCACGATCTATAAGTTTACAGAGCAATTGTTTTGCTGTTCAACAAGTAAGAACAAAGGTACAATCATGGTTCCGTAGGCATCTGCAAACGTTGTTCCGCGAAGGCAATGGGATAAATATGTTAACAGTCATGGTGATTACTTTTTAACAAATAAACATTTTACTTACTTTTTTTCATCTACCTCATTTTCATTTGACTGCTCTGTATGTATATGGTCCTGCACATCACAATCTGCTTCCAATCGCACATTATACAGCATATCATGTAAGTTAAAACACTAGTGACAGCTAGCTTGCTGTTAACAGATAGGTTTATCTACGAGGAAACAAAAGGACACATGGAGCTGTTAAATTAATTTGAGAGGACATGGATGTAAGCTGTTAGTAATGTTTATATTTACAAGACATGTTGGAACCAGTTTACAATGTGTAAGACCAAATACATAAACATTCGATGTTTGTGCATGGGAACAAACATCTGTCACCATGTAGCATGAAATAGGTTTTAAGTATGATACACGTGTAACCAATGCTACACATTTGATGATTGCAAAAGACAAACTGCCCAGTAATGTGATATACAGGGTGTCCCAGCTATCTTGTCCACCCAAAATATCTTTGGAACAATAACAGCTTTTGGAAAACGACTTTTCACCGGTATCAATGTAGGGCTTGGGCCCATGAATGTACATATTTGGAAACATTCTAAAATGAAAGCATATGTGTTTTTTAACACAAACTTATGTTTTTTTAAATGGACATCCTATATTTTTTCTTGAGCAGTCCATAGCAGTGTAATCACACCTCCATACTTATAAAGAAGGACACTTACTTGTCAATCACATCGCGATTACTGGCAGCATGGGGTTCACGCCTGAGCCTCAGGACGTGCGCTAGCAGTGCACGTCGGGTGTTTCAAGCGTCAACTTCGCGTCTCAATATCTCGGGATGTAATGGGAATATTGCGATGCAATCAACGCCATTGTGTATGTGCTTTGTCATGTTATGGATTACTGAAGAAAAAATATACGAGGTCCATTTAAAAAAACATAAGGTTGTGTTAAAAAACACATATGCTTTCGTTTTAGAATGTTTCCAGATATGTACATTCATGGGCCCCAGCCCTACATTGATACTGGTGGAAGTCGTTTTCCAATAGCTGTTATTGTTCCAGAGATATTTTGGGTGGACAAGATAGCTGGGACACCCTGTATACCGCGTGCCTCTCCTACGGGTCATCAGGCACGTTTTCTCTGGTGTTTCTGCAGATATCCGCAATTTTATTTATGTAGCTCAGGTCAGACCAACCAAGTTCTGCTCATCATGTCTCTCATACAGTGGCCAGCACTGATGGAAAGCATTTGTTTGTATCCCAATACAAACAAAATTATTTTTAAATCTTAATTTTATGCTGTCATTCTATAGAGTGGTTCCAAACTAATCTAGTGCGTCATTCATGTCATCGGTACCTATTAACAGGAACAGGAAAACACAAAGAAGAATCAGTACTCCAGCAGGGACTGAGCAGTGCTTCTGCATGGTGGTGGTAGCTGTCAGCACAGGCCAGAGCAGTGATGTCACTGCCAGAGTACTGGTTATTCTTCACGTCTTACTCATGCTGTTAATACACATCGATAAAACAAATATTGCACTAGACTAATTTCGGACTGCTCTGTCAAATGGGCACATAAAATGCCACTTTAAAAATCGTTTCATTTGTTACAGGGTGAAAAAACAAAGAAAACCATGTGCTTTCCACTGACACTGGGTGATGAGTGGTATTGTTTGAGCTAATTCCAGGTACACATTGCAAAAGCAAAATTGCAAATACCTGCCAAAATCTCAGAGGAAATGCACCTGGCAACTCACAGGAGAGACAACCTGTATATACACTGTGGAATAAAGGCATCTTGCATAACAAAGCTGACAGCCTACAGTGGTTTTGAAACTGATTTCATCGTTTAGAAGTTACAACTTCGTAGTTTGTGCATCTGCACATGAAGATTTATTTATTTAGCATACGGCATTACATATGAACAGAGACTAGCAACTGTGGACACACATGAAGAAATGTAATAAAACAGATCACAATCATATATGAATATGACTCTTCCAACTTGAGTCAACGTGAATGTACTGTGCATTTGATAAAATACAACAAATATGCATTTTATTGATTCTTTCTGGATTTTATTCAAAATTTTTTAGTTAGTTAGACACTTACTAACCAAAAATAATGGACCTGCCATTAACCCTATTGTCTGGGAATAGGTTAACTATGACAGAGCACCCTCAAATGAAATGTGGATGCACTGCAATAAAAATTATAACTGTAGATAATGTTTCGAGAATGACAATTCTGTACTGAATATAAAATGAGAAATTACAATCCTAAATCAGAATCTACACACATACTGCATGAAAGGAACATTTAATACTCAGTAACTTGTAAACCTTTCCTTTATCTATTCCTTCGATTCTGCACCTTTTCTTTGGTCACAGAAATTTCAGGTTTAGATACTTACATATTTCTCTTATTTTATCAGTAACTCTACTTTGGTTGTTTAAAGTTTTAAGGCTGTAAATATGTATCCACATCCCAAATTAAAAGGAAAGGAGAAAAAGGGGGGAAGACAAGATTGTATTTTTGGATTTATGAATAAATTAAGATTGTACATTATGGATATTTCAGGCCACTGTATTTGAACATTATATGAAATATCAACAGAGATAACTCTGAGCAGTCACTATTTGTTTATCTCTAAATAGTTTCTGCGCATTTCAGGGCCATCTTCAGATGAGGCATTCAGGAGTTACGTAATCATGTTTGTGGTATGATGCTAGGAATTGGATGTTGCTTCTTGTGGCAATATCTGCGTTACTGGTGATATTATCCACCTGGCAGATTTCATTTATCTACAGCCTCGGAATGCTCTACTGTGGCAGAAATGTACATGTGAGTCCATGGCACAGCTTCTAGGTGGCAGCAGAGAAGTATAACTTACAGATAAATGCTCCTGTGACAGGTGGTGAAAGTGCTCAATGTGTCTGCAATTATAATTGTAACAGTAAGGGGCAGATTCCATATCTTGTCAAAATTAAAACCACCATCACGATTTATTAAATTTTGTGCAACTTGAATGGTGAAGTGAAAGCTAAAATCTTTATGCTGCTGTAGTTTATAGAATGGCCTATCTGTACACAATGACTTGCCTGAGTGTAGCAGATAGGTGTAACGTTGGTGCTCAAATCACCTCCCATGAACTGTTTGTGTTGTTTGGCCACTATGTGAACTGCCACAAGGGGTCAGGTGCATACCTGTCTCTCGGAGCACCAAGTTGCCCTTTACAGAATGGAGTGTGGCTGTACGTCCTCATAGGAGCAGGGCCTTTGCTAGATGTTTTGCCACCCTAGATGAGAACTAAAAAATAACACACAAGGGTTGGAAGTAAAAAATACCACCACCCTCTTTTTTACTACCATCCGTCTGCGCGATATACCCTCCCCCTCCCGCTCCACCAACATCCAATGACACAACAACGCAAACCTCCTATTACACTTTTAATTGTCAAACTAAGGTGATCAGATGTCACCAATTACCATGCTTTAACCTCAATTCCTTGAAAACTGACTGAGGACAACAAGTGCCCTAAATCTCTTTTTTCCCCTCAATTTTTGAAACTTCCCAAAATAATTGAAATAGGAAGAACGTACTGAACATTTTAAACTAGAACTGAATATAGCAGTGCAACCAAATTTGGCACCAATTACTCATTTTATTCAATTGCAAGAAATTGGACCAATAAAGCATGAAACTATTGTCTGGCCCCAATGAATGTTTCCTGGAACTTGGACGTTATGCTATACTGATGGAAGACATGGCAAAGCGCCGAACCAGGTCATCTGGATAAGCGTGGTGTTATGTCATTTCTGTTTTAATTTTCTTCTTTCCATTTTTTCTCCGCATATGCTCAATTTTTTTTACTATTTGATTTGAAATTAATTTCTCCGGTCTACAGATCGGAGCATGGAATGTCAGATCTCTTAATCGGGCAGGTAGGTTAGAAAATTTAAAAAGGGAAATGGATAGGTTAAAGCTAGATATAGTGGGAATTAGTGAAGTTCGGTGGAAGGAGCAACAAGAATTTTGGTCAGGTGAATACAGGGTTATAAATACAACATCAAATAAGGGTATTGCAGGTGTAGGTTTAATAATGAATACAAAAAATAGGAGTACGGGTAAGCTACAAAACAGCATAGTGAACGCATTATTGTGGTCAAGATAGATACGAAGCCCACGCCTACTACAGTAGTACAAGTTTATATGCCAACTAGCTCTGCAGATGACGAAGAAATTGATGAAATGTATGATGAGATAAAAGAAATTATTCAGGTAGTGAAGGGAGACGAAAATTTAATAGTCATGGGTGACTGGAATTTGTCAGTAGGAAAAGGGAGAGAAGGAAACATAGTAGGTGAATATGGATTGGGGCTAAGAAATGAAAGAGGAAGCCGCCTGGTAGAATTTTGTGCAGAGCATAACTTAATCATAGCCAACACTTGGTTCAAGAATCATGAAAGAAGGTTGTATACATGGAAGAACCCTGGAGATACTAAAAGGTATCAGATAGATTATATAATGGTAAGACAGACATTTAGGAACCAGGTTTTAAATTGTAAGACCTTTTCAGGGGCAGATGTGGACTCTGACCACAATCTATTGGTTATGAACTGTAGACTAAAACTGAAGAAACTGCAAAAAGGTGGGAATTTAAGGAGATGGAACCTGGATAAACTGAAAGAACCAGAGGTTGTACAGAGTTTCAGGGAGAGCATAAGGGAACAATTGACAGTAATGGGGGAAAGGAATACAGTAGAAGAAGAATGGGTAGCTTTGAGGAATGAAATAGTGAAGGCAGCAGAGGATCAAATAGGTAAAAAGACGAGGGCTAGTAGAAACCCTTGGGTAACAGAAGAAATATTGAATTTAATTGATGAAAGGAGAAAATATAAAAATGCAGTAAATGAAGCAGGCAAAAAGGAATACAAACGTCTCAAAAATGAGATCGACAGGAAGTGCAAAATGGCTAAGCACTGATGGCTAGAGGACAAATGTAAGGATGTAGAGGCTTATCTCACTAGGGGTAAGATAGATCCTGCTTAAAGGAAAATTAAAGACACCATTGGAGAAAGGAGAACCACTTGCATGAACATCAAGAGCTTTGATGGAAACCCAGTTCTAAGCAAAGAAGGAAAGCAGAAAGGTGGAAGGAGTATATAGGGGACTACATAAGGGCAATATACTTGAGGACAATAGTACGGAAATGGAAGAGGATGTAGATGAAGGTGAAATGGGAGATATGCTACTACATAAAGAGTTTGACAGAGCACTGAAAGACCTGAGTCGAAACAAGGTCCCGGGAGTAGACAACATTCCATTAGAACTACTGACAGCCTTGGGAGAGCCAGTCCTGACACAACTCTACCATCTGGTGAGCAAGGTGTATGAGACAGGCGAAATACCCTCAGACTTCAAGAAGAATATAATAATTCCAATCCCAAAGAAAGCAGGTGTTGACAGATGTGAAAATTACCGAACTATCAGTTTAATAAGTCACAGCTGCAAAATACTAACGCGAATTCTTTACAGACGAATGGAAAAACTGATAGAAGCCGACCTCGGGGAAGATCAGTTTGGATTCCGTAGAAATGTTGGAACACGTGAAGCAATACTGACCCTACGGCTTATCTTAGAAGAAAGATTAAGGAAAGGCAAACCTACGTTTCTAGCATTTGTAGACTTATAGAAAGCTTTTGACAATGTTGATTGGAATTCTCTCTCTCAACTTTTGAAGGTGGCAGGGGTAAAATACAGGGAGCGAAAGGCTGTTGACAATTTGTACAGAAAGCAGATGGCAGTTATAAGAGTCGAGGGGCATGAAAGGGAAGGAGTGGTTGGGAAGGGAGTGAGACAGGGTTGTAGCCTCTCCCCGATATTATTTAATCTGTATATTGAGCAAGCAATAAAGGAAACAAAAGAAAAATTCGGAGTAGGTATTAAAATCCATGGAGAAGAAATAAAAACTTTGAGGTTCGCCGATGACATTGTAATTCTGTCAGATACAGCAAAGGACTTGGAAGAGCAGCTGAACGGAATGGACAGTGTCTTGAAAGGAGGATACAAGATGAACATCAACGAAAGCAAAACGTGGATAATGGAATGTAGTCGAATTAAGTCGGGTGATGCTGAGGGAATTAGATTAGGAAATGAGACACTTAAAGTAATAAAGGAGTTTTGCTATTTGGGGAGCAAAATAACTGACGATGGTCGAAGTAGAGAGGATATAAAATGTACACTGGCAATGGCAAGGAAAGTGTTTTTTAAGGAGAAAAATTCGAGTATAGATACAAATGTCAGGAAGTCTTTTCTGAAAGTATTTGTAAGGAGTGTAGCCATGTATGGAAGTGAAGCGTGGACGATAAATAGTTTGGACAAGAAGAGAATAGAAGCTTTCGAAATGTGGTGCTACAGATGAATGCTGAAGATTAGATGGGTAGATCACATAACTAATGAGGAAGTATTGAATAGGATTGGGGAGAAGAGAAGTTTGTGGCACAACTTGACTAGAAAAAGAGATCGGTTGGTAGGACATGTTCTGAGACATTGAGGGATCACCAATTTAATACTGGAGGGCAGTGTGGAGGGTAAAAATCGTAGAGGGAGACCAAGAGATGAATACACTAAGCAGATTCAGAAGGATGTAGGTTGCAGTAGGTACTGGGAGATGAAGAAGCTTGCACAGGATAGAGTAGCATGGAGAGCTGCATCAAACCAGTCTCTGGACTGAAGACAACAACAACAACAACAACAACAACAACATGTAACATTTAACTTAGATCGACTGAATGAGTAGTGTTGAGCCAAATTACAATGACACACACACTTTTCAACGTCTCTAAATCAGCTATTGATATGATTATTGTGCTTCAAACTGTTGTACTTTTTTGTAGATACACAATATTTATTCTTGAATGTTATGTGTTAATGATGGAGGAAAATAAGCAGAAAAAATTTCTCAAAACACCTTCAAGAAAACTTTCCACTGCCAAAAAACATTGAAATAGTGAGTTATTCATAAAGTACATCATAAAACATAATATAATTCTCAGACCATAAGTCTCTCAACAACCGGATGCTGCCCACTATAGTGGACCAAAACACTTCATGGCAGTGTTTTGGTCTCATACATCTTACACATCATATGGAATAGTTTTATGATGGCTGGGTCGCTCATTGATTTCAATAATTCTGAAGAAATTTAATCTCAGTGGTTTATCAAATTATTCTTGCTATATCATCATCATCATCATCATAATCATCCCTTTATTTTTGTAACAGTGTCATCAAGGTTCTTTCCTTCAATAGCTCTTATATATATTCCTTCCACCTTTCAGCCTTCTCTTCTTTGCTTAGTACTGGCTTGCCACCTAACCTCTTATAGTCATAAAGGCGCTTCTCTTGCCTCCAAATCATTTTTCATTTTGCTATAAGTGGCATCTGTCTTTCTCATTGTCATGAATGCTTCTATGGATTTTTATTTCTCCTCTAACCATACCTGGTTTGCCATTTTTTACTTCCTGTCAAACTCATTTTCAAGACCCCTATATTTTCTTTACCCTGCAGCATTTTTTATACTTTCTGCCATCATTAATTAAGTATCTCATGTTTTTTTTTCCATTGGTTTCTCCTTGGCTTTGTTGTTTTGGCTATTTGAAACTCTGCTGCCTTTCCTATTTCATTCCTCATAGGTCTCCATTTGTCTTCTATCGTATTCTTAACACCATTTCAATCAAACATAGCCTGATGTTTCTTCCAAAACACTCACCTCTGGCCCTTTCAACTTATCCAATTTCAATACCTTTAATATCCAACATTCCTGTAATTTCTTTGGTTTTTCTCTGGATTTTGTAATTAATAAATTGTCCTTAGGGTCCATATCTGCCGCTAGAAATGTTTTGCAGTTTACAATCTAGTTTCTAAATCTGTGTCCTACCCTTATACAGGGTGTTTGGAAATACCCATTACAAACTTCTAGGACTTACAGAGAGGACTGAGTACATAATATTTTGAATAGGAATCCATGTCTGGAAATGTACCGTTTCCATTCTACGACAGTTTCGATTCAGATTTTTATCTCATCCACTTCTGCTCGAGGAACTGAATTAGACATGATGCAGTACAATTATTAGCTAATATCTCAACATCCATTTTTCACTTAAGCACATTTGATAGTATTAACACTTAAATACTACATGTTTAAATCATTTGAAACATAACAGAACCCAGCATACTGTACATACAGAAGAGCACCGAAGCATTACAACAGTGGCTCGATGTGGTGATCACAAAGGTTGTTACTGAAATGGTACCTACGAAGCATTTTCTAGTAAACTCTCCATCTCACCTGATGTCTCTTCAATTTATAGTGTAGTGGTTAGAACTTGTGGCATCAGATCTTCCTCTGTCTCTACAGGAGTCTTGTAAATTTCACTTTGCATATAATCTCACAAGTAGTCCACAGGAGTTAACCCCATGATCGTAGCAGCCACATGATTGGACAACACTGACCTATCCATCTGACACCATAGCATCTGTTGAGATGTTACCAAAACATTCATGAAAAGTGAGGTGGGGCAACATCATGCTGAATCTATATTTCCTGGCTCACCTTCCAAGAACCGGTCCAAAATGTTTTATAGGAACATCATGTATGCAGGGCCAGTTAGCTGGAGTGGAAAGAGGTATGGCCCAATCACATGACCATCCAGAATACATGCCCTCGTGTCAATACCAAAGCGGTGTCGAAATCCCTGAACATGCATCGCACAAAAGTTTTCATCTGCCCAGACATGGCTGTTTTGCAAATTCAGAACACAGTTGCTAGTGAACTTACATTCATTTGTGAACTGAACTCGACGTGGAACCTGGGATGTGTTGATGCAACAGTGCAGGAACGACATGCATTGGCATGTACCCTTTGTAAGTGGTACGGATGTAATTGTTACTCGTATAGAACATCCCTGATGATACTGTGGCTAACACTCACAGCACACACTGTATAACTTGGGCAAAACATTTGTGTAATGGCATTCCACATAGCAGAAAACCTTCATGATACAGCCACCTAGCAGCTCTCTCATTACTGCGAACTTTGCCATACACAAGGAACAAGTCTGTGTATTCTGAAAATGTAACCAAAACCACGTTTACATGAATCAAAGTCACAGAGGCATTGATTAAGTCTCACAGTAAGGCAGCCTGTAAGTGATATCAGGTGACCATTTGACATAGCTCATGTCAAACTGTCCACCCACTGCATATCGGGACAGGCAACTATTTGACTTTTCTCTTTCCCTCAGCAGACGTGGATGTGTTACACATCTGTATTGATACCACAGTAGAATGGAAATTGTACATTTCCAGACATGTGTTGCTATTCAAAATATTATGCACTCATACCCCTCTATAAGTCCTAGAAGTCGGTTACAGTAATTTCCAAAAATCCATACCATAAGTCTTAAATCAAGTGTCTGCAATGTGCAAATCACGCTCTGTGCAAAATTCTTGAAGCAGCTATCCCTTTCATTCATTCCCCCCCCCCCCCCCCTCCCCCCCAACCAGTCACAGTGAAATTTTCATTTCACTTAAGAAACTGAATAATTCATTTCGTCTCATCATAAAGTTTTTTCAATTTCTTTTATTGTCTTCATATTACTGAAGCTGTAAATTCTTGAATGTGACATATCAAATACGGAAACACAGTTCATCGTTTCAATTTATGATGCAAATGATTTATTTATAACATATTGTAATACAGAGCTAAATTAATTACTATTCTTATTATTAATAATCCTGTGCTATACAAAAATTGTGTTAATATCCAATCAAACAGTACACATATTCCAATTTCACAATTCCTGAACTTCACACTGGAGGGAAAATCAAGAGTAAAGTATTCTAACAGATTAGGTATATTTAGATAAATGCACCATAAGAAGCAATGAGAACTCCAGAATAATAGGATGTCATATTATTTTCGGGTCATAGTACTTATGTTGTCTTTATGTCTTCAGCTATTCTGAGCTACTCGCACCAAATCATGGCAATGTTGCTGCAAATAAAAGTCAACAACCACCTTATATACCTTACATCAATGAATATGAGGATTGGGTGTCAGTACAACTACTCATGTATATATTCCACAAATGGAAAGTCGGTTGATTCTTACATTACATTATAATAACATATGTAGCTCCCAGAAAACAACTATTAGATATTCTCTGCATATTAATGTTATACTTTGCAGAGTTTTACCACATTTAAAGTCAAATTAGTATACCATGCAAACAACATCTCTTATCAATAGTCAGTATTTATTCATTTATTACAGACTATAACACATTAGCCAATCTTCTGCTACAAAATCATGCAATGTCATGCCCAGAAATAATCCCATGTCTATTCTACAGTTACATACCAAAAAGCAAAAGCACTTACATAAAGGTTAGGGAAGAAAGTGTGTTATACACTGCCTTTGTGACAAAAGGGAGCAACAGAAGGAAGTCATAATGAAAGACAGATATTTGACTTTTTTATTTTATCATGAACAATTTGTATAATATTTCTAATCAAAAGTAAAACATCCACTTCTTCCACAAACACATGTATATAAAAATTAAAGTTTTTCTAAAGCACAGCCCAACAATGTCAAATCTCTTCCCACAACAGGCAATTTACAGTTTCCCTTCAATATTAATGAAAATTATTTTCCCATTTACAATACATTAAATTATTAGATGACTTGTAGATATATACCTTCCACTTATTATGGGGTGTTAACTGAGTGGCAGTACTACAAGGATGAATGTTTTGAGTGCTTGTGTTATTTAGTGTTGAATTTGTGTTGTTATAGTTGATTATTACGTAACTGGAAGATAGGTCGATACCTAATGTGAGTCACTGTCAAGTAACCTGTCAATTAGTATTCTCATCTGGATGGACAGATTGTCATACTACTATCAAATGCCTTCTCTCTCCACAAAATAATAAAGGGAAGGGGATAGAGGTGCAAGCTCTGATGACCAAAAACTGCAAGTACTGTTGGGTGATGAAATTGTATTCTATGTCAATATTCAAACTTCCTACATCACTTTGTGTGCCCCTGTGTGCATCCATACAAAACACACTAGCTGTAGCACATGGCAGCATACCAACAGACAGTAATGTACTTACTGAACAGAATAATATTAGTCACCCAATTAAAAGAGCACTCTTGTCACTTTGGAGAGCTGTATTAGGTTGTCATGACCCCTGCAACTGGCAGTGAAGTCGTTTGTATATGCCAATCACTTGTAAATAATCAACACATAAGAAGGGTCGATGTACAGGTGTGACAGAAAGGGAGAGAGGAGGTATCATGTTTGGACATGCCTACTATCACAAAATGAATGAAGCTCCTCAGTTTGTATATGTATGAAGTTGACAGTTCAATGTGTCCACACACGACATTTATACAACTCCACAGTCATGCAACAAAGCATAAGAACAGTAGTCCTAGAATGATCTTAATGAAGAGACAGAGACACGTGTCTCACCTTGTCAATGACTGTTCGTTTCACATCCGAAAGAAATTGTTGCAGTTAGTGAATGCAGATTTGTCACAACCAGCTTTTGAATGAACACTGTTAACAGAACTGAATGCTATCGGACATTTGGAGTCAGTATGTTGCGAAAGGTCATTGTTCACATAAGCACATACAGCAGTGTGTCTTCAATGAGCCAAATAACACACAAACTGAACAGTAATTTAAAAGGAGGTGTGAAGTGCAGTTTGACAAATTGTGATTTTGCCTCTTTTCAAATGAGGCAAAATGTTAAGTGCACCGGTGACCCAATGAGACATTTATCCCACAGTGTGTGAAGGGTGTAGTAGCACCTAGAGATGGTTCTTCAATGCTGAGAAGGTGTTTTTCAACAATGACTTGGGCCTACTCGTTTGATTACCATGAACATGAAACAGGATGTTTAATTCAACATTCTCAGTGACTAAGTGCTACAACTTGATGATGAGTATACTGTGAATACTCCCATCTTCCAAAATGGCAAAAAGACTTGTTCACAAGATTGGTTTGATGAACATTCAACTGTACCTCATCTGGCCTGGTAAATGATCTGATCGTAATCTCTCAGAAAATGTGTGTGACTAGTTAGAATGGCAAGTGGAATGTAGCAATTGACATTCTTGCAATTCATAGTGCTATGGAGTCTAATCATCAATGAGTAGCTTCATCTAGGTATGTCATACCTGAAGAAACTTTCAGGCACACTCTCTCACTGAGCTGCCATTATCGAGACTAGAGGTGCGTTACATGGTATTAGTGTTGTGTTCCCTGGAGGTCTCTTTTCTTTGTGTGTGCTCACTTTCAGACCCGATATTTTCCCTATTAGATTTAAGAATACTATGACTGTGAGTACATTACTGGAGGAGGATTTGCAACAACCAGTCACTATTTACACTTTTGGAATTATTGTTTTCTTCTTCACTGTTTTTGGTTGGTTTTTATTTTATTATTATTATTTTTTTTCATTTTTCTGCAAGATTCCTACATAGAACAAACAGGGGACTTAACACTTATTCTCACCATGAACACCATTATATATTGCAATTTAAATGTGACTCCATGATTTCCTATAGCTTTATCTGGGAGTAACAGGCAAGGGAGACAGGGCAGGAGGGAGGGAGGGGGGGGGGGGGGAGGGGGATGAGGCTGTTGGTTTCAAGTTCTTACACCCAAACCTCCAGATGTCAGACACTCAGTTCAGTAACAAATATTGTATGTTGATAGAGTATCAACCAAAACACTGATTTAGTTCATGCTTTGTGCTGTCGTCCATTACAACAGGCTTAACGAGTAATTAAAAGTAACACCAGAACTCTGGAGCACAGGAAAAGCATAACTGTGAGTGATTGTTTTTTAGATCTCATGTGGGTGAGTTGGCAGAGCATGACGTTGTCGTACCCAAGGTCCTGCATTCAAACCCCACTAATGACAATTTTTTGAAGCTGTGTACAAGTGAAATTGTCATATGCAACAACATTTTCCTGAAATGTGAAAGCATTTTTCTGAGCTTGTGACAATGTTCTTTTGGCAGTCTGCTTTCAGTTTATTAGTTGAAAGTAGCAAACCCATAGAATATCAAACAATGGAAAATCCAGGATGGAATGTAACAATACGAGAGAAGGAAAGTTGCTACTCACCAGCAACATCTCAGCATCTCCGCTATATGGTTTGTATAGATAGGTGTGGGGTTCTGTTGGACATGTGCGACAGAACGGACACAACTCATGACGAAGCAGCTAGTGCATTTTTAGTTTCACAGAATAAACAAACGATCAGAACAACAGAATAAAGAAACAATTGCATCACACATACAGAAATATTAATAGTAACAACAACAACAACATCATCAACAACAACAACAACAACAACTGATTGCAAATGTAAATTCCCATATACATCAGATGTGCGTGCTGTGGCTCAAGTCTCGTGTTTGTGCACGCACAGACAAATGGGTCTGCAGTTGCTAGGCAGTCGGCACATTACAGGTACTGTTGTTGCGCAATATGACTTCATAGGATGTTATTGACATTCTCGTTGAACTGTTCATTAGCAACTGTAACTGATCAATGGAAAGCGATGAACATCAAGGGAGAGGAAACACTAGATATCAACGAGTGCACACCAGGTGGATTACAATTGTTGTTTTGTGGCCAAGGTAATGTGCTAGAGCTGATGTCTCTAATGTCGTTGCCAGAAGGGTTGACCAGCAATGGAAAAGATGAAATACCACAGAAGGAGTAAAGGGGAAGTGTTTTACTCAAGAAACATGAAAATCGAAATGCTCAAATATTGGTTTAACATCCAACAGCAGCCAAATCCAACCCCAATATTTGCACATCACACAATGTCTGCAATGAAAAACAGATTTTGCACTAGATGTCCTGCATGGTGTATGTTGTATGAATGGAAACAGTAGTGGGAAAATGGAGAGTTAATGTCTGTGAAGCAGAAGTATGAACATATTAAAATACAAGTGATGGAGATTTTCATACACCATCGCCAGGAAGGTCAATACGTTCACGGTATAGACATCAATGTGGGCAAAAACAAAAGCAGGGCAGTTAAACGTACCAAGATTTGACGCCAGTGACAGTTGGGTCTTGTGCTGGAAGTGTAAATACAATATTGAAAGTTGTAAAGTCATATCTTTTGTTACAGTGAAAATGTACCACAACATAAATGACATCCACAAAATGGTAGAGGACTGGCAACAAGCAATTCGTGCACTCATGACAGCCTACACAGATGCAAATATCTACAACACCGACGAAAGTGGATTCAACAAGGAGATGACTGTGGGCCGCACTCTTTGAACTAAAGGTTCTAAAGATGTTATAGGAGCTGTACAGTCTGTTTACGCAACAACCGATATGTACACAATTATTCTATTGTACATAAAAAACAAAGATGCTGTAACTTAGCAAACGAGAAAGCGCTGGTAGATAGACACAATAAAAAACACACAAACACACACAAATTTCAAGCTTTCACAACCCAAGGTTGCTTCATCAGGAAAGAGGAAAGGAGAGGGAAAGATGAAAGGATGCGGGTTTTAAGGGAGAGGGTGAGGAGTCATTCAAATCCCGGGAGTGGAAAGACTTACCTCAGGGGGGAAAAGGGACAGGTATACTCACACACACACACACACACACACACACACACACACACACACACACACACACTTCCATCTGCACATATACAGACACAGGCAGACATAACATATCCATCTGCACATATACAGACACAGGCAGACATAACATGCCTGCCTGTGTCTGTATATGTGCAGGTGTATGTGTGTGTGTGTATGTGTATGTGTGTGTGTGTGTGTGTGTGTGGGGGCGCGCGCGCGAATATACCTGTCCTTTTTTCCCCCTAAGGTAAGTCTTTCCGCTCCCGGGATTGGTATGACTCCTTCCCCTCTCCCTTAAAACTCACATCCTTTCGTCTTTCCCTCTCCTTCCCTCTTTCATGATGAAGCAACCTTGGGTTGCCAAAGCTTGAAATTTATGTGTGTGTTTGTGTGTTTTTTATTGTGTCTATCTACCAGCACTTTCTCGTTTGGTAAGTTACAGTATCTTTGTTTTTATATATATACACTCCTGGAAATGGAAAAAAGAACACATTGACACCGGTGTGTCAGACCCACCATACTTGCTCCGGACACTGCGAGAGGGCTGTACAAGCAATGATCACACGCACGGCACAGCGGACACACCAGGAACCGCGGTGTTGGCCGTCGAATGGCGCTAGCTGCGCAGCATTTGTGCACCGCCGCCGTCAGTGTCAGCCAGTTTGCCGTGGCATACGGAGCTCCATCGCAGTCTTTAACACTGGTAGCATGCCGCGACAGCGTGGACGTGAGCCGTATGTGCAGTTGACGGACTTTGAGCGAGGGCGTATAGTGGGCATGCGGGAGGCCAGGTGGACGTACCGCCGAATTGCTCAACACGTGGGGCGTGAGGTCTCCACAGTACATCGATGTTGTCACCAGTGGTCGGCGGAAGGTGCACGTGCCCGTCGACCTGGGACCGGACCGCAGCGACGCACGGATGCACGCCAAGACTGTAGGATCCTACGCAGTGCCGTAGGGGACCGCACCGCCACTTCCCAGCAAATTAGGGACACTGTTGCTCCTGGGGTATCGGCGAGGACCATTCGCAACCGTCTCCGTGAAGCTGGGCTACGGTCCCGCACACCGTTAGGCCGTCTTCCGCTCACGCCCCAAAATCGTGCAGCCCGCCTCCAGTGGTGTCGCGACAGGCGTGAATGGAGGGACGAATGGAGACGTGTCGTCTTCAGCGATGAGAGTCGCTTCTGCCTTGGTGCCAATGACGGTCGTATGCGTGTTTGGCGCCGTGCAGGTGAGCGCCACAATCAGGACTGCATACGACCGAGGCACACAGGCCAACACCCGGCGTCATGGTGTGGGGAGCGATCTCCTACACTGGCCGTACACCACTGGTGATCGTCGAGGGGACACTGAATAGAGCACGGTACATCCAAACCGTCATCGAACCCATCGTTCTACCATTCTACCGGCAAGGGAACTTGCTGTTCCAACAGGACAATGCACGTCCGCATGTATCCCAACGTGCTCTAGAAGGTGTAAGTCAACTACCCTGGCCAGCAGGATCTCCGGATCTGTCCCCCATTGAGCATGTTTGGGACTGGATGAAGCGTCGTCTCACGCGGTCTGCACGTCCAGCACGAACGCTGGTCCAACTGAGGCGCCAGGTGGAAATGGCATGGCAAGCCGTTCCACAGGACTACATCCAGCATCTCTACGATCGTCTCCATGGGAGAATAGCAGCCTGCATTGCTGCGAAAGGTGGATATACACTGTACTAGTGCCGACATTGTGCATGCTCTGTTGCCTGTGTCTATGTGCCTCTGGTTCTGTCAGTGTGATCATGTGCTGTATCTGACCCCAGGAATGTGTCAATAAAGTTTCCCCTTCCTGGGACAATGAATTCACGGTGTTCTTATTTCAATTTCCAGGAGTGTATATATATATATTTTTACCATGTGGAATGTTTCCCTCTATTATATTCAATTATTCTATTGGTTTCACAAGTGGGGAAACTTTCTCCAAAGCTGTTTCATGTCCTTCAAGTGCCTTGCTCTTTGAGTACTCCTACATGTCAGTCCACGTTTCCAGCAGCAAATTTAATTGTCCACTCTTTCTACTCCAGCAAAATGACCAAAGACCTGTTCAGGACATTTCTACAAGAAGTGGTAGTGGAACAAATCAGTGGAGAGAAACTTCTGCTAATACTAGATTCTTGCAAGCCCCACAAAGATGCCAGCATTCTTCGTGACCTGCACGTAAAAAATAATCTACCAGAAGACAAAAGCACAATTCATGTAATTCCAACAAACACAACCTCAATTTGTCAACCGCTTAATCTTCATTTCATCAGAATGCACAAGCATACGATTTGTAAAATTTCTGATGCTGCTCAAGATTCTTCAGAAGACATTAGTCTGTAACAATGGAATAATCTTCTTAAGCTGCTATCCCTCACATACAGCCAGTTGTGTTCTCCACTTTTCTATAATTCTCATGGTTATGAATAGAAGAAAATGGCTAACTTGTTGATGCACCCAGACCCTTTGAAACTTTCACAAAGTTCTGTTTCAGACACAAGTTTTCATTCTGCAATCTGGACGCAAATGTGGGATGCACTGAATGTGAGCTTCACACAATTCTTTGTATACAACCATTATTGGAAGCCTTTGTTCGTGAATGAATGACACTGTGTGCATGGGGGGGGGGGGGGTTTGCAATCATTTTTGAATGTTATGTGCTTCTTATAGATCCTATTATTTTGTTTATTACCATTACTACTACTACTACAACAACAATTACTTCCGCACAAGTGACGCAATTGTTTCTTTATTTTCTGTTCTGATTGTATATTCTGTGAAACTACAAATGTACTCTATAGGTCTACTACTTTGAAAGAAATGTCACGAAAGCAGACTGCCAAGTAAACATTGCTATAAACTTCAAACAGCCCTTTTACATGTCCTAAACATGTTGTCCCATACAACACTTTCGTTGTCCCATACAACACTTTCACAGACAATACAGTAAAAAATTATCATCATTGGAGATTGAACTGAGAACCCTTGGTATGACAATCTAACAGGCTACCATCTTTCCCACAGAAACTACAGGTATTAGTTACTCACAATTATGCTTTTCCAGTGTTCCATAGTTTTGGTGTTCCTTTTAAGTCATGTTTATGCCTGTTCTGCCGGATGACAGTACATAGTATGAACTAAATTGGAGTTTGGTATGAATCTCAGTGTCTGACTTTAGGAAGTTTGGTGTTAGCAGGAAGTAATATTGTCAATACTGTTATTTATATATCCCACTGGACTGATACTAAAAATCAAGTACGCAAATGTTCTCATTTATCTTTTAAATATTTTTAATTCTTTAAGATCAGTTCTTAAATATTTTCATGTACGTCAACTTTTTTGTTGTCTCTTGGTTTTTCCAAAACACTTATTACCACAGAGATGCTTTGAAGTCACTCATCTATCAAGTTCACAAAATACAGAAGTCTCAGAACCTCCTAGTGTGTTTCCAAGTAACTGGTGAATGAAGATTGCTCTTCAATTTGAAAATAGCACAAACTGTTTTTAAATCTTATTAACACATGTCTGCATATACCACAACAAGACAGACACATGTCCTGTAGATATCTGTCTTAAAGTGAGTTGGGTTAATTTCTCATATAGTGCAGCTGTACACAAGGTTGGTTAGTAACACAGATCAGCTGGGAATTCCTTCTGTTGGGAACTCCTTCTGTTGGATACAGGCTACTGCAATCCTCTGCTGATGCTGTTGCCATTTTGTAGGTTAGAACTAAGTATATACATTTTATTTTTCATTTGTCATTTATATTTCACCTATAGTGGAAGCAGGGAATAGTTATATCACTCTTGTGCATTGACATCCAGGGTATGACCTGTTTTAAATCTGATGTGGTGTCCATGAGATGAACATCATTGGCGACACCATCCAACTGTCATCAGGAAACTTGAACAGAGGTCAACTGAACAATTCATAAAGTTATTAGAATCCTTTTACAGTATTCTTCCTCAGTTAAGTATTTCCATCGCACAGCTTCCCAAAGTCTAAGAATGTGCTATGCAATAGATTAGCCTTCTCTCTCTCACTATCTTTAATTTGAGTTAAGTAGTTGCAAAGATGGTAGTGGATGTCCTTCAAGGAAATCATATTGGTTGATGATGAAATGGATTACGCTGGGAATTCCACAGAAGAAACAACACAACACAAAGTTTCTTTCTGTAAAACAAACTGGATATTGGATGACAGTCCAGAATTCAGATGAAGTTACATTTTACTGGAAGACTAGATTTTATTTTCTTTGTGATGAATCATCCTGCAAACAGCTGATTATCTGCCAGAATATCCTCACAGATATCCTCGATATGAATATCGTCTTTTTAAAAGAATAAACCACCATTGACTGTGTATTATATTATTTATCTTTTGTAGTTTCCATACTTCAGTTTTTATGCCATTATCAAGGATGATGCTAAAGGTTGTTAGACCATTATTAAGTCATATTTGTCAAGGCAGTCCAAAGCAGGTAAACAAGGCTAACACATGTCTTTAAGATTAAATGTCTTTTTTAATCTATTTTGCTGATGGTATAACTAAAGGAATAAAAAGTAGTATCAGCCTTCTTACTGAAAAGGCAGCTAATTAAATATCTGAAAACAACAGATGGTTCGAGACTAATGGGCCATCATTCAATTTAGACAAGATTCACTACATACAATGCAGTATTTCTCAAAGATTTACTCAAGTTATAAAAAAGTCCACTCAAAAAATGAAAACAAGAAGTAGCTAGTGTTAAGTCTTCGAAACTACAATTGTTGGAAAACCCACTCCCTAGTATTAATGCAGCACCCTCGTTCAGCTATTTTTGCAGTGTGCTACGTTTTTGCTACAGTTTACCTAAAAATGGACAAATTAGTTTATTCTGTATATTTCCGTTCACTAATGAGTATGGAGTTATGTTTTGGTTAAACCTAATTTACAAAGTTGTTATAAAATCAAAAATAATCAAATATCGATAATATAATGTAAATGGACAGATAAAAACATCTACTCACCAAGCGGCAGCAGGGGAACACACACACAAAATGATTTAACTTTCACAAGCTTTTGGAGCCAGTGGCTCCTTCTTCTGGCAGAAGAGTTGAACAGGAAGGAAGAGGGGCAAAGGAAAAGGACTGGAGAAGTTTAGGGAAAGGGGTAAAGTTTAGAAACGTAGGCGAGAACCCCGGGTCAGGGGTTGCGATTTTTTAAACTGTACCCCTTTCCCTAAAACTCTCCAGTCCTTTTCCTTCACCCCTCTTCCTCCCTGTATAACTCTTCCACCAGAAGAAGGAGCCATTGGCTCTGAAAGCTTGTGAAAGTTTAATACTTTTGTGTGTGTGTGTGTGTGTGTGTGTGTGTGTGTGTGTGTGTGTGTTGTTCCCTGCCACCACTTGGTGAGTAGATTTTTTTAAATCTGTCTATTTACATTAATTTACAGGGTTGGTATTTTTAAAATAGAGAAGAATGCTATCACAATTATATCTAGTGCTAGCTATCAAACATTTTGCACAGATCTCTTCAAAAATTAAAGACTTCAAGCATATAACATAATTACATAAATACACAGTTATATGTGTAGTCAAAACTGTTAATGAGCATATTAAATTTGATGAGATTTAAGACTGCATTAACTAGAGTAGCACACATTACCTCACGTGGCTTACAGCTTTGCTCCTCCTAAGGAGCTCTTTCATTTTTGACTGGTAGCTTCCTTATTGAGCCAAGTTTACTTCTCTCAAGTCATTAGTCTTTTTTTCTTTCTCCCAAGTTAACAGTAGAGAAGCTTTTGAAATGTGGTGTTACAGAAGAATGTTGAAGATCAGATAGGTCGATCATGTTAACTAATGAGGAAATACTGAATAGAATTGGGAGGCAACAAATTTGTGACACAGCTTGACCACAAGAAGGATCAGTTGACATAACACTTTCTGAGACATCAAGGGATCACCAGTTCAGTATTGAAGATTAGTGTGGGAGGTAAAAGTCATAGAGGGAGACCAAGGGAGGAGAATAGTAAGCAGATTCAGAAAGGTGTAGGTTGCAGTAGTTATTCGGAGATGAAGAGGTTCGCACAGGATAGAGTAGCATGGAGAGCTGCATCAAATCAGTCTCCGGACTGAAGACCACATGTCAGCAGTCTTATCAATGGTCTTCCAGGCTTTTGTGTATCTTCATCTCTAGTTGCTTGTAATAGAAATCACACACAAGAGTATGTACACCCAGTTTGGTATCACTATACCATTCTTCCTGTCTGCTATCTTGAAAACTACAAATTTAACCAATCTGAGTAATGTATTGGGACTATCACTTGAGTGCCTCCCTTCTTTCACCAAGGTTCCAACCAAGATTTCACCTCTTTCATTTCCTTACAGTCTCCATAAATATATAAGACTTCAGACAGTTGTTTCATTTATAACAGACTAAACATTGTGGCATAGTGATTAAGGCACTGCACTTGTCGGGAGATCAGTGATTCAACTTATATACAGGCATCCATCTTCCCACAAATGCCACATTGGTTCATTTGAAAGAAGGACACTAGCAATAGCCAGTCACATCTTTGTGCAAGCTGAGGGCACAAGAAATAACTATTCACATCTTTGTGCAAGCCAAGCCTGTGATTTAATTAAATATCTCACTGTTGATGAGATATCAAATGCTCAGACTGCTTATTAGTATTGATCAAGCATTAATCTGTTATTATCTTTCGAAGGAAATAAAGTTCAGACCATTTTCATGTCTTGTTTGATTCTGCTCTATTTTGATACTTTGTTTAATAGAAAAAAAGCTAGTTGCACTGATTCCTGTAGAATATAGATTTAAATGTGGTATCATAAACAAATTGATTTATAAATCTTTAATTACTTTTCGGTTTTCTTTCATAGGCACTTTAGAGGCACACACCTCATAGGTACAATTACTAACTGAATAGGGTGTTTGACAAAGCAGAAATTCCATTTCATATCATTTCATGAAGTCAATGTATTTCCTTCTTCTACACAGAAGTTAAAATCCAAATGGTGATAGGACAAATTTCTTTACTAAGTGGTGAGGTTCCTGGGTTCTCCACTTTTGCCACTGTTTTATTGGTATTTGCAAATGTCAGAAATTACTCACCTGTTACTTCATTAATATTTTTAAAAATTGTCCAGCAAATGGAAAATGTTTATTAAGTCCTCTGTTCTAGGAATTACTCAACATAGTACTTTGTATCACACACTGGGTTGTTCTTCCAAGTTCACAACCCTAGGACTGATTTGCAGAAGTTCTACAAACAACACAGACATTGAGCATTATGGTGGATGTACTCTAAGCCTGCCTCTTGCATTTTTATATTCTGGCACACCTTCCAACATAGTGTGGAAGAGAGTTTCAAGTATCTGAGTGTGCCCATTTATGTATCTCATCATCATCATCTTAATCATCTCTCTCAGTTCTGGCATTTTATCAGTTGAAGGACTGCTTCATCTGGCATCTTAGCTGACTTGCAATTTTGAGCATCCTTATGAAACACCAGATTTCAAAGTTTTTGACCACCTCCTTTCATCTGCTAAAAAAGTCCTCGTCTACCATCCATATAAAGGGTTTTATTAGTTGTTTTTGGGTATGTATGCCTGATGTAAAAATCATTTCCTTTTCAGAAAGCTACTTTATCCTGATTTCTTCTGCTTTTATTTTTTCCTAAGCCCATGTGACGTTATACAGCTTACTCCCACTGTCCAAATTCTTCTACTCATTTGGAGATATGGCTTGAAGTGTTTGCTCTCTATGAGGAACTTCATTTTCTACTTGTTTGTTTTCATATTCTGCACATTAATTATTGGATGTATCCTACATTAAGAACAGTGAGGAAAACTGGGCTTTACAAATTATAGTTCTATTACAATGTAGGTGGTACATAATAATTTTTCTGAGAGAGACAAATGTTACCAAATGTGAAGCATTCCATTTCTGTAACATTAATATTCAGAAGCTTTCGACAAATTGATAAAACTGGAGTAGATACAATTTTAAAGTGGTTGCAAGTTTAAGTGTACAAGGTACTGATCATATGATACCTGTACATGTCACTATTGTACTATAACCATGTGAATGTATTAGCACTACCAGATAATGAACGGGACAGAGTATCACTCACCAATATATGAGCAATAATTGTGAACTGAAGAAGTGAATTAAAATTTATGCTGCAGCCAGGACTTGCACCTGGGTCTTCTTGCTTACTAGGCAGATATGCTGACCATTACACCACTGCAGCATTATGGTCAACATAACTGCACGAACTACTGAAGTCAAATACCTTCCCCAACACAAACACCAATTCACATCTCCCCTTATATTGTCACTATTACCAGGGCTCTCTGACATTGAAATAGCGCCCCAGCATTGAACGTAATTAGGAAGTGCTGTACTACATGCGATTGTATAGATCTTAAATTAAATTTTCTCCAAGACATTTAAGTATCTAATTTACCTACAATAACATTGGAAGCTGAAGAGGTGAATTAAAATTTGTGCTGCAGCTGGGATTCGAACCTCGGTCAGATAAGTTGACCATTACACCACCGCAGCATTATAGTCCACATAGCTGCACGAATCACCCAAGTCAAATACCGCAGCACAAATTTAAATGCACTTCTTCAGCTTCCAATGTTATCGTAGATATATTAGAGACTTAAATGTCTGCGGGGAAATTTAATTTAAGAATAGCTGTGAAGATTACACAATATGCTTCTACTGTGTAAGTCTTAAGCAGTCATGCAACTTGTCTGATGAGGAAACTCTTTTATACCTTGGATGCTTGTTATTAACTTAAAATTACACCATGAAAATTGAGAACAGAAGGGCAAAATGTGCCATGTACTTTTTTTTTGTTATATTTTCTGTAACACGCTGTTATGTTTAATGTTTCAGATAACATTCTGAGCTTTCTGCTGATTATGGTGATGTGTGACGAATTCTACAATAAGAGTAATAAGACATGAATGTGCTTGTCAAGAAAACTGGAGAAATTCCAAATAATGAGCTTGAATGAAAAACTGGATGTAAAATCCAATTATTAATTGAATCTACTTTAAATCTCAAAGAATGTTCACTCCAATTTGAAACTACTAGTTATAAAAAAAAGTAATAAAAAAGTCACATTCCACGTGGGAAAATATATAAAAAACAAAAATGCTGTAACTTACCAAACGAGAAAGCGCTGGTAGATAGACACAATAAAAAACACACAGAGACAAATTTCAAGCTTTCGCAACCCAAGGTTGCTTCATCAGCAAAGAGGGAAGGAGAGGGAAAGACGAAAGGATGTGGGTTTTAAGGAGAGGGTAAGGAGTCATTCCAATCCCGGGAGCGGAAAGACTTACCTTAGGGGGAAAAAGGGACAGGTATACACGCGCGCTCGCACCCACACACACACACACACACATCCGCACATATACAGACACACGCAGACATATGTAAAGGCAAAGAGTTTGGGCAGAGATGTCAGTCGAGGCGGAAGTACTGAGGCAAAGATGATGTTGAGTGGCAAGTGGTGTACGAGAGGCGGCAACTTGAAATTAGCGGTTACCCACCAGGCCTCAACCTCCGCTAATTTAAAGTTGCCGCCCCTCGTACATCACTTGTCACTCAACATCTTTGCCTCAGTACTTCCACCTCGACTGACATCTCTGCCCAAACTCTTTGCCTTTACATGTGTCTGCTTGTGTCTGTATATGTGCGGGTGTGTGTGTGTGTGTGTGTGTGTGTGTGTGTGTGTGTGTGTGTGGGCGCGCGCGCGAATATACCTGTCCTTTTTTCCCCCTAAGGTAAGTCTTTCCGCTCCCGGGATTGGAATGACTCCTTACCCTCTCCTTAAAACCCACATCCTTTCGTCTTTCCATCTCCTTCCCTCTTTCCTGATGAAGCAACCTTGGGTTGCGAAAGCTTGAAATTTGTGTCTGTGTTTGTGTGTTTTTTTATTGTGTCTATCTACCAGTGCTTTCTCGTTTGGTAAGTCACAGCATCTTTGTTTTTAATGTAATAAAAAAGTCACAATGATAAGCAAGAAAAAAGGTGCCTAATGTCTACATATGCACGTCTGCATAAAAAAAAAGAAAGATGTGCATTTAGAGCAAAGACAGATTTGTTAGCATTCCCACTCAATGTTAGAAAATGGAAAATATGGAAAATATAGGAATATAATGCTGTGCTCCATGCTCTACAAAGTGGTCTGATTTCTCATGTACCTCTCGCTCAATCAGCTTTTCAACATATTCTACGGTGCGAACTTTCACCTCGCCTGTTTGCTCATCTATGTATTCTTCTGTTCGTGTTGTCACCTTTTCCCCGACTACTCTCTCAGATTCACGCACCTTTGTTGCACCTTCTCTGGCCCGCAGGGCCAACTTAGGAAAATCGTCACTAGAGGGCCGTAAAGCTGTGCGCAACTACCAGGGCAGACACAGGTTCGAGCAGGTTAGTCAAGTTATTCCTTAAAACTAAACTGTTTCAACATTAATGCATACCATTTTCAAGCAGCTAATGTACAAACTTTCACAACTGCTTCATAACAACTCTTGACAACATTTGAAAATTTAAAGCACATTCACAATATGATTACACTTCAATGCAATAGTGCTGTGCTAATGGTACTCAAAATGAAAAATAGCAGTTGTGAAAATTTTAAACAACTATTATGAGATTCACAAACTAATCTCTTTTGAAAATCATCTACAAAGCTCTGTTGTTCTATCATTTTACTGCTTATACAGATGCTGTAATAAAATTTTACATGGTCCAATAAATATAAATTCTGGGTTTTAAAAATGAAATAGCAACTGTTTTGAGTTATATTTTCACAAAAAAGAAAAAAATATAAAATCTGTCACTTTATAGCTGGAAAACTTCAGTATAAGTCTACAAAAAAACACGACAATGATGCTCCAAAATGGCATTTCTAAAAGATGCTAGCACAGGTTGTCCTTGCTAAGAAGTTATGTTCACTGGTGGGCAACACTATAGGTATCTGCAATGCAAGTCATGAATATGTTTAACTGTAGGAATCGAAGCACAAAAAGTGTCTTACTCACAGATTATTATTAACACTGTTAGCTGCCTGAAAAGTAGAACAAATACATCAACTGACAGTGCATTACCATCTCCATTACTTAATTTTTTCTTATTAATGTGTCAATGTTCATTACTGCAGTGAATACAAACACAAACATGTAAAACAGTAAAATGTTAATCAATTAACACACACAATAATCGAGAACATTACATTCTGACACCATTCCCAATAATTAAAGAGGAAACCCGAGACAGAATTTTCTTACACAGTACCCTCAAGCACTCCCAGTAAAATAAATATGTTGTTAACTCATGTTTTTCATGCCAAAAGAAAACAATCTATGTTATAAAATAGTGTGTTAAATTTGAACTGATGTTTTACATAAGATAATATTACTTACATATTTTTTGATGCTCTGTTCACTGTTGCAAAGAAACTACATTACTCTTAAGAGATTGGGTATGAAAAAAGTAAAGACACAGTTATTTATATGCTCTATCCTTATCAAGGATATAACAAAAATTATTAAACCTGGCTTCCACCAAATAATGTCTCCGCTTCTACCGGATTCAAATTCAGGTGACGCAAAGTATTTTCATTTACAAAAGACAAGCCAATAATGTGTGTTTGTAAACAATGCGAGGAACACAGTATGATTAAACGAATGTCCACTTCACGTTCTAGATTGTTGTTGTTGTTGTGGTCTTCAGTCCTGAGACTGGTTTGATGCAGCTCTCCATGCTACTCTATCCTGTGCAAGCTTTTTCATCTCCCAGTACCTACTGCAACCTACATCCTTCTGAATCTGCTTAGTGTATTCATCTCTTGGTCTCCCTCTACGATTTTTACCCTCCACGCTGCCCTCCAATACTAAATTGGTGATCCCTTGATGCCTCAGAACATGTCCTACCAACCGATCCCTTCTTCTGGTCAAGTTGTGCCACAAACTTCTCTTCTCCCCAATCCTATTCAATACTTCCTCATTAGTTATGTGATCTACCCATCTAATCTTCAGCATTCTTCTGTAGCACCACATTTCGAAAGCTTCTATTCTCTTCTTGTCCAAACTATTTATCGTCCATGTTTCACTTCCATACATGGCTACACTCCATACAAATACTTTCAGAAATGACTTCCTGACATTTAAATCAATACTGGATGTTAACAAATTTATCTTCTTCAGAAACGCTTTCCTTGCCATTGCCAGCCTACATTTTATATCCTCTCTACTTCGACCATCATCAGTTATTTTGCTCCCCAAATAGCAAAACTCCTTTACTACTTTAAGTGCCTCATTTCCTAATCTAATTCCCTCAGCATCACCCGACTTAATTAGACTACATTCCATTATCCTTGTTTTGCTTTTGTTGATGTTCATCTTATATCCTCCTTTCAAGACACTGTCCATTCCATTCAACTGCTCTTCCAAGTCCTTTGCTGTCTCTGACAGAATTACAATGTCATCGGCGAACCTCAAAGTTTTTATTTCTTCTCCATGAATTTTAATACCTACTCCGAATTTTTCTTTTGTTTCCTTTACTGCTTGCTCAATATACACATTGAACAACATCGGGGAGAGGCTACAACCCTGTCTTACTCCCTTCCCAACCACTGCTTCCCTTTCATGTCCCTCGACTAGATTACGAACACAAAATACATAATAAGCAAGTCAGAAAAATGCAGCAAACACTGCATTTTGAAATTTCATGTGGAAAGCCACTATGAGTTAGCCACTACAGCATATGCACAGGAACAATGCAAAATTTACTACGTTTAAATTTGATGGTTCCTCTTCTGCAGTATGTTGGGAGTTCCATGAAGAATGTCATCCAATAAGCATTTTATTACATATTCATGAATATGCAATGCACAATCAGTAGAATAGATTTTGTCAAATTGCTTTCTTACATGTTGTGAACTACAGAAATGTCTTCAATTTGTCTATGTTTGTATCAGCTTTCATAACAAACTCTTAGATGAAATAATATTGAGAGAAGGCAAAAATTTGGAATCAGACTACGAATAACAGAGACCTCCCTATCAAGCATACAGCTGCATTCCCTGCTGCAGACATTGTGGATTGGAGTCACTGGCTGGCGTGCTTTGGGTTACCAGTTCGAACCTGACCACCAGCAATAATTTCCATTTTTCAAAGTTTCTCCAAATTTCTTAGGTATGTGATGTTGGTAAAGTCTGTAATATTCAATGTTGGTACAAATATCAGCACCCGACATCCAGGAATCAGTTCCATTCTGTTATCGCTGATTGCTGGTGTTCATAATAAACATGCTTTTGATGATAATTTCGGTACTTCACTGACGACTCTGCTTTGGAATTTGGACTCTAGTGCGGTTAAGATGTGTCACTGTTTGGTGTAGGCAGAAAGTACTTCAAAACCTCTGTATCATCCTGTCTCCAATCAGTAAATGGAAAAGCTGTCACCTACATGGCCAGGA
The DNA here is from genome assembly GCF_023864345.2 of Schistocerca serialis cubense. NCBI lineage: Eukaryota > Metazoa > Arthropoda > Insecta > Orthoptera > Acrididae > Schistocerca > Schistocerca serialis. Next base: position 767,325,187 of record NC_064638.1, read on the forward strand.
ACTGGATTACAAGTAGTACATCATTCCCATTGTCTTTCGAGGGGCATTTGAGAAGTACGTGCAAAGTCCCAGAGATGGCACTACCGGCACGTATCGAGGTCTTGTTTAGTTAGTAGCACGTTTGGAAAGAACGCACACCAAGTTTCAGCCATATTGGTCTATTTCTTTGTGTCTGGCATTCAAGTGAATCAAGAAAGTCGACGAAATGGACGAAAAAGAATTTCGTGAGGCAATTAAACATTACTTCATGAAAAACAAAATGCCTCAGGAAACTAAGGAGAAGCTTGATAAACATTATGGTGACTCTGCACCTTCGATTAGAACAGTTTATAAGTGGTTTCAAAATTTTTCGGAGTGGCCATATGGGCACAAGAGGTGACAAATGTTCTGGACGCCCTGTGGAGATTATGATTCCAGAAATCATTGATAAAATCCACGATATGGTGTCGGATGACAGAACAGTTAAGGTGCGTGAGATTGCTAGTGCTGTGGGCATCTCGAATGAAAGGGTACATAATATTTTCCATAAACATTTGGACATGAGATAGCTATCCACAAAATGGGTTCCATGATGCTCACACTTGACCAAAAACGGAATCGTGTGAAGTGTTGCAGGGATGGTTTGCAGCTGTTCAGGAAGAATCCACAGGTCTTTAAGCATCGTTTCATCACTGTGGATGAAACATAGATACACTACTATACTCCTGGGACCAAAGAACAATCTAAAATATGGGTTACCAAGGGAGAATCTGCACCAAAAAAAGGCGAAGACCATTCATCCAGCCGGAAAGATTATGGTGACTGTCTTTTGGGATTCGCAAGGGATAATCCTCATCGACTAGCTGGAAAAGGGAAAAACTATTACAGATGCATATTATTCATCGTTATTTGACCATTTGAAAACCAAGCTGCAAGAAAAACGCCAGCAATTGGACAGCAAAAAAGTCTTTTTCCATCACAACAATGTACCAGCACACATCTCCGCAGTTGTGGTCGCAAAATTAATGGAAATAGTATTCCAACTCGTTTCACATCCAGCCTATTCTCCAGACTTGGCTCCCTCGGATTACTATTTGTTCCCCAGTTTGAAGAAATGGCTGGTGGGACAAAGATTTTATTCAAACGAGGAGGATATTGCAGCAACTAATAGCTATTATGCGGACTTGGACAATTCCTATTATTCGGGAGAGATCAACAAATTACAACAGCATTGAACGAAGTGTATAAGTCTAAAAGGAGACTACTGTTGTTGTTGTTGTTGTTGTTGTTGTTGTTGTTGTTGTGGTCTTCAGTCCTGGGACTGGTTTAATGCAGCTCTCCATGCTACTCTACCCTGTGAAAGCTTCTTCATCTCCCAGCACCTGCAACCTACATCCTTCTGAATTTGCTTAGTGTATTCATCTCTTGGTCTCCCTCTTTGATTTTTACCCTCCACACTGCCCTCCAATACTAAACTGGTGATCCTTCGATGCCTCCACATGTGTCCTACCAACCAATCCCTCCTTCTAGTCCAGTTGTTCCACAAACTACTCTTCTCCCCAATTCTATTCAATACCTCCTCATTAGTTATGTGATCTACCCAGCTAATCTTCAGCATTCTTCTATACCACCACACTTCGAAAGCTTCTATTCTCTTCTTGTCTAAACTATTTAATGTCCATGTTTCACTTCCATACACGGCTACACTCCATACAAATACTTTCACAAACAACTTCCTGACACTTAAATCTATGCTCGATGTTAACAAATTTTTCTTCTTCATAAACGCTTTCCTTGCCATTGCCAGTCTACATTTTATATCCTCTCTACTTCGACCACCATCAGTTATTTTGCTCCCCAAATAGCAAAACTCCTTTACTACTTTAAGTGTCTCATTTCCTAATCTAATTCCCTCAGCAGCACCCAACTTCATTCGACAACATTCCATTATCCTTGTTTTGCTTTTGTTGACTTTAGTCTTATATCCTCCTTTCAAGACACTTTCCATTCCGTTCAACTGCTTTTCCAGGACCTTTGCTGTCTCTGACAGAATTACAATGTCATCAGCGAACATCAAAGTTTTTATTTCTTCTCCATGGATTTTAATACCTACTCCGAATTTTTCTTTTGTTTTCTTTATTGCTTGCTCAATATACAGATTGGATAACATCAGGGAGAGGCTACAACCTTGTCTCACTCCCATCCCAACCACTGCTTCCCTTTCATGTCCCTCAACTCTTATAACTAGACCGCGGATTTTAGGTAAAAACCTATTTTGTTACTGAGTTCCTATTTGCATGAAAATTTGAACTTATGCATTTCATGACTATTTACACTTAATAGCGTTAATACTATAGGACCTAAAAAGGCCTATTTCGACGTTAGTGCCTATTTTTGCCTATTTCGGCTTTAATATCCTAAAAAGTGCCTATTTCATCATGTAAGACAGTCGCTCCAAGTTTTATCACACTATACGACTGATGGAAAAAAATATTTTCTGCCCAGCGTGCAGCGAGGTGGCTAGTTGATATGCGCTCATGCTTCGTATTTGCCTAACACTTCGGTCTTTTTCTATTTTTTTATATTGCTATCCCTGTTAATACCAAACACTCTTTATAGGTGTTTTATTATTCATATGTAAAAAATAGATCACGTATCTTTAGGTTAAAACCTATTTTTTTTTCCTAAGCACCAATTTGCATATAAGTTGGTACTTATGCATTTCATGACTAACTAAAATGAATACCGTTAGTTCTACAGGACCTAAAATTGCGTATTTCCACGCTGACGCCTAATTTTGCCTATTTCGGCATCAAAATCCTAAAAACTACCTATTTCGTTAATCTGACAGTTCTTGTGTTTTCAAAGATTAGAAAAAGGAAGTAAACTTAAAGGCTTTACGTCTCGTCGAAGGCGAAGGCCGTTAGAGACTGTTTACAATTCCTTTGCTTGCCTTACTAACAACAGCACTCGGTAAGGTTGAATGGTCATCCATCCAAGTACGTGCCGAGCGCGACAGTGTTTAACTTTGGTGAGCGAATGGGAACCGGTCAAAGATTTGAGTTACACATTAGAGTCGAACGTGGGAGTACTAAATGTTATATTTGAAAATATTTTGTTCACAGGATTCTGGCCAGCTGTGTATTTTCGCAAAGAAACAGTTTCATAGGCCTTAAGCTGAGCACGGATTAAAAAATCACAATGTTAATCGCAGACACCCTCTATAGCTAAATTACTGCCCTTCGCGCATATTCTCACTGCTGTCTACAGGCAGTCCTATCAAACTATCTGTTTGGTGAAAGGTAATATACGTGAATTTTCCAGTTCGAAAAATAATTTGCCAGTAATGAGATGTTTTCATCTGAAGCACCGGTAGATTCCATTCGCTTGTTCAGAAGGCGCGGCCATCTGTCAGGTGCCATTTGTCCCGCAACGAGTACAGTACTTCCCCTACCGCTCCCATGAACTGCAGTAAAAGGAAAAAAAACAGGTCATTGTTCACTTTTTCCCAGCGAAAACAAATCAGTACAGTGTATAGCGACCGATGTGTTAAGTGTTACTGACGTTCTAAGTGCAAAACAAATTCTAGTTTCTGTGTGAGAATACTACGCCATGCCGAAAACAGCTACTTCAAAGTCTACTCATTTTAGGCAGTGGCTGCAAGATTTTTCGCATTATACAACAGATGGGAAAATTATTTTCTGCCAAGCATGCAACAAAGAGTTTAGTTGATGTTTTTCTTAGACTTCTTATTTTCCTGTCACTTAGGATTCTTTTTTATCGCTATCCTTTAATAATTCGAAATACTCTTTATATGCGATTCTAAACTGCATTTCCCTTTTCTCTCATATTAGGTTTCGAGCGTTAAGAAATCTCACTTAACTCAGCGTGCAGATGGAATCGCACATAAAACTAATGTTGAACGAAAGTCAAAATTGAAGCAAACTCTTTTAACCAATAAATCTGGTGAATCCTCCGAAAAAAACAAGTTCTGCAGTGATTTGTGTCATGCACTTGTGGCAGCTAACATCCCCTTTCGGAAACTAGAAAAACCTATTTTCAGAGGTTTTCTTGAGAAGTACTGCCATCAGTCTATTCTTGCAGAGTCAACTTTATGTAAGAATTATGTGGATTCAGCTTACAATGCTGCATTGCACAGAATCCGAGAGAATCCGAGAAGATGTTGGAGAATCTTGTATATGGATTTCTGTGGATGGAACTACTGACAGTCGTGGCTGTTACATTGCAAACCTCATTATTGGCAAGCTAGATTCAGATGCACCATGCAGGGCTCATTTGATTTACTATAAACAGCTTGCAAAAACTAACCAACAAACAATAGCACAGTTTGTGAACAATGGGCTTAAGGTGCTATACCCAAACGGAGTGGATGAGAATAAGGTGCTTCTGGCCGTCACTGATGCTGCTGCACGTATGATAGCAGCGTTTCAACTATTAAAAGTATTCTACCTATTGATTCTGCACGTAACTTGTGTAGTACACGGGATCAACCGCATAGCAGAGCAAGTAAGGCTGCAATTTCCTAAAGTAACTGAAGTAATATCTATGGCGAAGAAAATTTTTGTTACGGCACCATCAAGAATACAGGCATTCAAAGAACAGCTTCCGCATGTCCCGTTGCCACCAGAGCCTGTTGTCACCCGCTGGGGCACGTGGCTGATAGCAGCAGAATACTATAGTACGCATCTCTCACCTGTCCAGAAGCTGGTTGAAAATATACCAGAAGATGCTGCATCCGTAACTACAGCAATGGAGTTACTCAAAGATTCTTCTTGAAAACGGTACTTATCTTACATTAGGGCCAACTACACATTTATGGCAAGAATAATTTCACAATTAGAAGGCTCAGGGAGACCTATCTACGACAATATTTCTTTGCTTGAAGAAGTCAAAATGAAAATTAATGAAGCGCCAGGTGAAGTAGGGGAAAAAGTACGGGCAAAAATGAAAACGGTTTTGCAGAAGGACACTGGCCTGAAGGAGTTGTGTGCAGCTGCCGACATAGTGGAAAATCCAGCACTCCTGACTGCAGCATTCCTGTCCAACATGTGCCGAAAATGAAGTACGCCCCCGTCACATCTGTTGATGTAGAACGTTATTTTTCAGCGTATAAATTGATTCTGACTGACAAGCGCCACAGTTATTCACTAGAAAACTTAGAAAAGATTTTGGTTATTTATTGTGATGCCAACTATGGTCAGAATATGTGAAACTACGAATGTATTAATTAAACCATTGCCACATCTTTTTACGGAGATCTTTATCTTGCAGTAACTCAAAAATATTTCGAGTTATGTTCAACATTAATGTCGTAGATTGCTGTGCTCTGTAACTGTGTAAATATTCATTCTTCTTGTTTTAATGACTAATAAGATGTTCATACTGTCAACACTGTGTATTTTAATTTATTTTTATTTTCAATGCATCATTTTTATTAGAGACTATTTTAGGTTTTATATAGCCTAAATGAACTACTGAAGGAGCCGATTTTAGGTGCCTAAAACACACTTTTTCACGACCTAAAAATCCGTGGTCTACTTATAACTGCCACCTGGTTTCTGTACAAATTGTAAATAGCCTTTCGCCCCTGTATTTTACCCCTACCACCTTTAGAATCTGAAAGAGAGTATTCCAGTCAACATTATCAAAAACTTTCTCTAAGTCTTCAAATGCTATGAACGTAGGTTTGCTTTTCCTTAATCTATTTTCTAAGATAAGTTGTAGGTTCAGTATTGCCTCACGTGTTCCAACATTTCTACAGAATCCAAATTGATCTTCCCCGAGGTTGGCTTCTACCAGTTTTTCCATTCGTCTGTAAAGAATTCGCGTTAGTATTTTGCAGCTGTGACTTAGTAAACTGATAGTTCGGTAATTTTCACATCTGTCAACACCTGCTTTCTTTGGGATTGGAATTATTATATTCTTCTTGAAATCTGAGGGTATTTCAGCTGTCTCGTACATCTTCCTCACAACATGGAAGAGTTTTGTCAGGACTGGCTCTCCCAAGGCTGTCAGTAGTTCTAATGGAATGTTGTCTACTCCCGGAGCCTTGTTTCGACTTAGGTCTTTCAGTGCTCTGTCAAACACTTTATGCAGTATCATATCTCCCATTTCATCTTCATCTACACCCTCTTCCATTTCCCTAATATTCTCCTCTCTCCTCAAGTACATCGCCCTTGTATAGACCCTCTATATACTCCTCCCACCTTTCTGCTTTCCCTTCTTTGCTTAGAACTGGGTTTCCATCGGAGCTCTTGATATTCATACAAGTGGTTCTCTTTTCTCCAATGGTCTCTTTAATTTTCCTGTGGGCAGTATCTATCTTACCCCTAGTGAGATAAGCCTCTACATCCTTACATTTGTCCTCTAGCCATCACTGCTTAGCCATTTTGCACTTCCTGTCAATCTCACTTTTGAGACATTTGTATTCCTTTTTGCCTGCTTCATTTACTGCATTTTTATATTTTCTCCTTTCATCAATTAAATTCAATACTTCTTCTGTTACCCAAGGGTTTCTACTAGTCCTCATCTTTTTACCCACTTGATCCTCTGCTGCCTTCACTACTTCATCCCTCAGAGCTACCCATTCTTCTTCTACTGTATTTCTTTCCCCCATTCCTGTCAATCATTCCCTAATGCTCTCCCTTCTTTCATGATTCTTGAACCAAGTGTTAGCTATGACTAAGTTATGCTCTGTGGAAAATTCTACCAGGCAGCTTCCTCTTTCATTTCTTACCCTAATCCATATTCAGCTACTACGTTTCCTTTTCTTCCTTTTCCTACTATTGAATTCCAGTCACCCATGACTATTAAATTTTTGTCTCCCTTCACTATCCGAATAATTTCTTTTATCTCATCATACATTTCATCAATTTCTTCGTCATCTGCACGGCAAATTGGCGTATAAACCTTTACTACTGTAGTAGGTGTACGCTTAGTGTCTATCTTGGCCAGAAAATAATGCGTTCACTATGCTGTTTGTAGTAGCTTACCCGCACTCCTATTCTTTTATTCACTATTAAACCTACTCCTGCATTACCCCTATTTGATTTTGTATTTATAACCTTCTATTCACGTGAACAAAAGTCTTGTTCCTCCTGCCACCGAACTTCACTAATTCCCTCTATATCTAACTTTACCCTATCCATTTCCCTTTTTAAATTTTCTAACCTACTTACCCGATTAAGGGACCCGACATCCTATGCTCCCATCCGTAGAATGCCAGTTTTCTTTCTCCTGATAATGACGTCCTTTTGAGTAGTCCCTGCCCGGAGATCCGAATGGGGGACTATTTTACCTCCGGAATATTTTACCAAAGAGGATGCCATCATCATTCAACCATACTGTAAAGCTACATGCCCTTGGGAAAAATTGAGGCTGTAGTTTCCCCTTGCTTTCAGCTGTTCGCAGTACCAGCACAGCAAGGCCGATTTGGTTAGTGTTACAAGGCCAGATCAGTCAATCATCCAGACTGTTGCCCCTGCAACTACTGAAAAGGCTGCTGCCCCTCTTCATGAAGCACATGTTTGTCTGGCATCTCAACAGATACCCCTCCATTGTGGTTGCACCTACAGTACAGTTATCTGTATCGCTGAGACACGCAAGCCTCCCCACCAACGGCAAGAAGGTCCGTGGTTCATTGGGGGGTGGGGTGGGGGGGTGGGGGGTGGGGGTGGGGGTGGGACTATGTGAAAAATAAAAAAGGTATACCCCAAACACGTAAGTAGTTTTTATTTTTGCACGGACTTTTCAAACGCCCCTCGTGCATTCAGAAGACCAAAGCATTCCAAAACGGCACATCAGCTGCATGTCACGCAACTACTGGCGTTATCCAGAGATGCTGCTCAGGATATGTCGAAACAGTTGAAAGGATGTGACAGAGTTGCCAAGTACAACAGATGGGATGACATGATGCATTTGCCAAACTTGAACTTTTACTTGACTTGGAACAGTCAAGCACTGGTTCAAGAATGACGAAGATAAGCTCAACATCTGGGATAAATTCCAGACTAACTGAAGAAAACATTTGGTGAGGTGACAATCAACAGCAAGTCTGCAAGTAGCAGAACAACATCTCAAGAAAAGGGTCACAGAATGTTTTGGCCCTATGCCACAATGCGAATCTGAATTTGACAGAAGCTGACAAAGTCTCAACCTTGATGAAATGAGTTACAAAGGATCTCTACCAGCTTTTCTGGTAAAACATGTCGCAAAAACAGAGAAATTCATCTAGTGGAGCCAGTGCATCCAGGATATGCAACAGAAGTGATTCAGACGAAAGATGAATGACCAACTCCCAAATGTGACCACTATGGCAGTTGTGGAAGGTCACCATGACCTCTCCTTTCACACATGCAAGGCAGTTAGACAAGAGATACAGCAGTTGATAACAGCCAGAACTTGTAGACGGAGAACACAAGAAATAGCAGCATGAATTTGATCCCAAACGTCAGGGGATAATAGAAGATGTTGAAGACAAGGTCTAATGATCTTTAGCACCAATCCTTGCCACCAGGTGACACACAACAGGGAGAATGAACAATACCAACCCAGACTTGTCCCACAGTAATCAAATGACAACCCAGCCATTGAAGACAACCTTATGCTGCCATTTTCTATGTAAGTTCCAGTTGTCAATCTAGATGCTCAGTTAAACTGAAGGCTAAAAGCTACTCACACTCTCAAAAAAAATCTGTGTGTCAGCAGGGTTCATATCATTGTAGGTAGTCAAGCAAAACTTTGGATCATTAACTGTCACAAGCAGGTATGACTCATCCCTACAAATATGTGCAGAGAGATAATCGAAACAGTCCAGGAAGGGCAGCTTAAAGCCACTGATGAAAAATCATGCACTGCCATCACTACAGACAACACAGTGGAGGAAGTTACTATCAAATTACCAATAGAATCTGGTCTGACGAGGAACAATGTTTGAAAGTATTACACATTCTATGCCAATTATCAGATACTTTCAAATCCTGAGTAGAGAAAAGACAGTCCCATGGTATAACAGCTTATCAACACTGCACATCATACACAAAATAGCCAGTGTTCGTACTGCGTGTTGCCAGCTAAATGAAAGATAATTTCAGAGGAAGTAAAGAAGATACTGCAAGTTAGTAGAGCACTTGCACATAAAGGTGAAGGTCCAAGTTCGAGTCTCGGTCTGGCACACAGTATTAATCTACCAGGAGGTTTCATGTCAGTGCACATGCTGCTAAAGGTGAAACTTTCATTTTGGAAACATTCCTCAGGCTGTGGCTAAGCCATGTCTCTCCAACACCCTTTCTTCCAGGAGCACTGGTCTTGCAAGTTTCACAGGAGAGCTGCGGTGATGTTTGGGAGGTAGGAAATGAGGCACTGATGAAAGTAAATCTGTGAGGACAGGTCAGGTGTCATGCTTGGGTAGCCCAGTAGGCAGAGCATTTGCCCACAAAAGGCAAAGGTCCCAAGTTCAAGTCTCAGTCTAGCACACAGATTTAATCTGCCAGGAAGTTTCATATCAGTGCACACTCCGCTGCAGAGTGAATATTACATTCTGGAAGGTACTGCAAGATGACATCACCCAACTTTCAAAGAATGAAATGATAATTAAATCAAGACCTAAGCTGTCGACAGGCATTGATATACATCAACGGCGACAGTTGAGAATGTGTGCTCCGACCGGGACTCGAACCCGGGATCTGTAGCTTACACGGCAGACGCTCTACCCATCTGAGCCACCGAGGGCACAGAGGATAGTGTGACTGCAGGGATTTATCCCTTGCAAGCTCCCTGTGAGACTCACATTCCCAACTTAATGTCCACACACTACATTCGTAGTGCCCCTGCCCATTACACTCATTACTCACAGCAGACAATCTTACTGAGTCCCGTAAGAGTTAGGGCAATGCGTGTGCATCCAGCACAGAAGAAGAAGAAGAAGAAGAAGAAGAAGGTCAATGGCTGATTAGCCTTAACTACATGAAGATGGTATCTGTTCTTTCAGACATGTCCGAAAGAACGGATACTATCTTCATAACAACTTTCAAAGATTCCTCGGTCCTTGTGAAGAAGAATGATGGCACACGGTATTTCTGAGTCAACTACCAATAACTGAACAAAATTGTGAAGAAAGATATCTACCCACTGCCATGGAATCATTACACTCTAGAGAAGCAAAGTAGTTTTCAACAACTGCCATGCAGTCAGGCTACTGGCAAATCAAGGCTGATGAGACTGACCAGGAAACCATTGCCTTCACGACTTCTAACAGCCTCTGTGAGTTCAAAGTTATGCTGTGTAGATTATGTAACATTCCAGCCACTTAAGTGCTTATAAATGGCAATGCATCTTTGCTATGTGAACAACACTGTCATTTTTTCAAATGACATTTGAAGAACATCTACACTGCTACCACCACATTGAAGTGTGTTCGGACTGCATGCTTCCATCTGAATCTGAAAAAATGACACTTTGCCGTCCAACAAATAAAAGTCTTGGGGCATCTAGTGAATGACAAAGAAATATAACCTGATCCAGAGAAAATAATAACAGACACTGACTTTTCAAGTCCCCAGCAAATTTAAATTGCAAAAAACTTTCTTGGAGTATGTTCATACTACTGGTGATTCATAAGGGACTTACGTACCAAGGCACATCCCTTGGCAGAACTACTGCAGGGAGACAAGAAATTTTCCGGGAAAGAAATGCGAGAAACATCTTTACTTGTCCTTAAAGATGTGCTAACACCTTCTCCAGTCCTAGCATTATATGATGAGAATGCTGAGACAGAACTTCACACCCATCTTAGTGGTTAAGAGATTGTTGCCCTTCGGATACAAATTCAGGAAGATGCTGAAAAGGTGATATTATTTGTTTCGAGGATACATCTACATCTACATCTACATCTACACACATACTCCGCAAGCCACTGTAGCTGCATGGCAGAGGGTACCCTGTACCAGTACCACTTCTGATCATTTTCTTTCCTGCTCCCCTCACAAAAGAGAGAGGAAAAAATGACCATCTATTGTCTATATCCCTCCATATCCATCATATTTTCTCATATCTTACTTTCATGTTCCTCACGGAAAATGTATACTGATGGCAGTAGAATCATTCTGCAGTTAGCTCCAACTGTCAGGTCTCTAGATTTTCTCAGTAGTGTTCCTCGACAAGAAATTTACCTTCCCTGGGGGGGGGGATTCCCCATTACAGTTGCCAAAGCATCTCCATAATACTTGCATGTTGTAACTAATCTAGCAACCCACCTCTGACTTGCCTCGATGTCTTCCTTTCAACCAGATAGGTGTTGATCCCAAACACACTAGCAGTACTCAACAGTACGTCACGCTGGTGTCCCATATGTGGTCTCCTTTCCCAAAATTCTCCCAATAAACAAAAGTAAACCATTTGCCTTCCCTAGCACAATCCTCACTTGCTCATTCAATTTCAATTGCTTTGCAATGTTCGAATGATGTATTAGTATGGATTATGGGAAGATCACTTAGGTCAATACGTATAAATATGTAAGTGGCATGAACCAGCAGAATGACCTACAACAGGAAATGCTGAATAGGAGATCTCTCAAAATTTAGCCTGTCCCACAACCTAATGAGAACCTATACAAAGAGAACGATCCCATAATAGCATCAAAAACAAAAAAGCTGTTGTTCTCCTATCACATATTCCAAATGAATGGCAAAGATTACCCACAAATTTGTAATAAAAAAACATAGATAGTTCTGCGAAAGTCAAAAAGGTATACACCAAAATGAGTTACCAGAAAAAATTCTCACGTAACAGCGAATAAGAGAAGCACATGATTCGAGGCCAATAAGGTTTCAGAGCAGAATCACAATGCAGATGGTACAGAGAGCCTCTTTCAAAAAAAGCAAAGAAGACACTGGTGGATGTGTTCAAAAGGTAATAGCAATATGTGAAATTTAGCAATACAATTTGACATTTATTTTATACTAAACAGTTTGTTAACACACAGCATTAGAGTGTCAATCAGAACATTAAAATAATGGTTATGGTGAAATAATGGTTACGGTAAAACAATGACAACTTACAGAATACGTATTTTGTTTGTCTTCATTTATTTAAGACTGTTTCATTTGTTTGTTTTATAATGTGTGCTTTAGACCACTTCACCCCAATAAATAGATAAAATAAAACAAGACAGTCCAAAAAAATCAAAACTTCACATACCTCTGTATTGTTCTCATTATCTTGATCAGTGCCATTACTCCCTCTTGGAATGGTATCAGAAATCTGAGGTTTGGCATCAATCATTTCACTCATTTTCTTAATGACCATTTGAGCCTGTAATGCATCCTACAACAGTACAAGAGAGATATATGAGATAAAACAGTACACACAATTATATTAAGCAATGAATCTTATGGTTTTACTCTTTTACTTCACCCTGATGCGGTGGTCGGTAACTTTTAGAACAAAACCAGCAACGAATTTACTACCGTTTATACCGCTGTAAATTTATTCATGATTGTATTCAAATATTATAAGTTATCTGCTATCAAAGCTGCAATACTATTATCATGTTTGCAACCATGAAGCAGTGTGGAGCCAGAAGTTGGCAAAATACAGCTGGATATGGAAGTGCAACACTTTAACATCATTACAAACCACACTGATTAACAAAAACAGCAAATTACCTAAAATTTTGATTTCTGTAACCAACTTTGAGTTATCGACTTGTGTTCTGAAATAATATCAACATGTAACTGCACCTAATAACAAGTCTGGTAGCAGGAAATGTCTGGTGAACTCTCAACAAATGTCAGTAATGAACATCTGTCACATTGGTTTGAACATTTTCATATTGAAAATAATGGAATTTGTAGCTTCATTAAAATGTCTTTTACGAAAGGAATATACTCTTTCATAGACTAACCTGTTCAAGGGATTTTAGCCGTGCCTGCCTCCATGCAGCTCTTTTCTCCGCTCTTAATGCCCTCTGTTCAGCTGGTGAAAGATCCTTCTCATCTTCCGAAGTCAGAAGGCCCTTAGATATAGAATACTATAAAAGACACTATGTTCCTTCAGTTACTCTACACAGAACACAGAAAGTATGTTAACTGCAGGGAGATTTCATGACTTAATAATACACAACAGCAATTGTTACTTCTTCAGTACAACACATAAAAGAAAAGACACACCTCTACCAATAGACAAAGCTGGAACAATTTGGGAAACAAAAACACAAAAATGTAACAAATTAGAACTACTCAGTCAACTGCAGCAACTAAATTGAGAGAGAAGTGAAATGGTTTACCTAGAAAGAAAGGAGGAGAGGGGCGGGAAGGCAGGGGGCAGAGAGAGAGAGAGAGAGAGAGAGAGAGAGAGAGAGAGAGTGGTTGCAGCTTAGCTTGTAGATCACATGACTGGTTTCAGAGGTAGTCCCGCCTCTGATCGGATAGGTGATTCCTGTGACCAGACTGTAGTTGGTGGTGATGGTGGGAGGGGGTATGGGATCGGTCTTGCATCTAGGTCTATTACAGAGGTATGAGCCATAAGGCAAGGGATTGGGAGCGTGAGTTGTATAGGGGTGAACAAGGATACTGTAAAGGTTCGGTGGGCAATGGAATACCTGTGTGGGAGCAGGTGGGAAGGATAGTCAGTAGAAGATTCTTCATTTGAGGGCATGATGAGAGATAGTCGAAATCTTGGCAGAGAATGTGATTTTGTTGTTCCAGTCCTGAATGGTACTGGGTCATGAAGGGAATGCTCCTCTGAGGTCAGCCGGTGAGACTTTGCGAGTTGGGAGGTGACTGGATAGATAAAACATGGGAGATCTGTATCTGTAAAAGGTTGGGAGAGCAATTATGGTCAGTGAATGCCTCAGTGAGATCCTTGGTATATTGTGCGAGGGACTGCTCATCGCTACAGATGTGATAGCCACAGCTGTATGGAAGAGGCTTCTTCATACGGAATAGTTGGCAGCTTTTGAAATGGGGAAAATATGTTTGGAATAGGTGATTCAATTGGCTGGACAATATGCTGTTTTAAAAAAAAGGAGGGGGTGGGGGGCGGTGGTGTTTGTAATGTGAAATCCACCTTAGTGGTTCCAAATCTAAAAGCTGGTACCACTCTGGACGTCACATGTGTTTCTCCTTAATCTGTTAATTTAACAAATTTTTTCCCCAAATTACATTCCAAAAAACAAAACATTTTTTTTATAAATGAAAAAACATCTGATAATGAATGACATAAGTTTCTGTGTAGCTATGAAGTCTAACCGTGTATTTCACAATGGTGTCCCATGAACATAAATCTTGGATGAGCTGGCTGGAGTACAGTGGATGTATGTATCTTCTACCACTGGCAAGCATTCGTCACTGAACTGACGAAATGCTGTCACTTTCAGTCTCTAATGAAGTAGCATCACATTCATCTTCACTTTCTGAGCTGCTAAGTTCAATGTCAAACTCTGGATCACTATATCCATCCTTTTTGGAGAGCACTGTCTAGATAACAATACAGAAGAGTATCTAAAAGCACACATTTTGTTGTAGAGTAGCCAAAGCTACTAACATTAAAGACAAATCTAGTGGCCCAACCTCAACCTAAACACACAGTCAGGCTACAAATGTAGTACCAGGTGTTCTCTAGATTTTAGGTTTCTGTCAAAACAATAAAAACATGACAATTCTGTTTTTTAAGTTAAGGGATTAATTTTATTCCCTCACTCAGTGAGTACATTACAATATCCAGTCATTAAATAGCAGTGGTATTTTAGTAACAAATAATCCCACATTTTATTGTTACATTAAGCACAATCAAAACAGTCAGTAGTTCCAGAGTTTTTAAACACAAGATTTTGTAGTATATTTTCCTGTTTTATTTTTGTTACACTTGTTGCACTTCAAAATAATTCAAAGAAGAAATTAAATGACACAAAAGTGCTGTTAGAAACGCGTAACACCTGAAGTGAAAAGCAACTCTGAGTGCTGACTTTCTGTCTGATACTGTTCACAGTACCTTCAAATTTTTGTTTCCTCATCTGCTGTTCTTTACTTTTCCCAAATTTTGCTGTAGTACACAACAGAATTATATAAGTTAGTTACACTATACCCATCAGAAAGTGACATAAAAGATATAATGTTAACCAACCTTGCACTGCCAATGGCATTGATCATGACTTGTACCTAAAAGGAAGGATAAAGAAGGGGGCAGAGGGAGGGGAGAGAAAGAGAGGTAGGAAGGAAGGAAGGAAGGGAGAGGGAGAGGGAGAGGGAGGGAGGGGGGGGGGAGAGGGAGAGAGAGAGAGAGAGAGAGAGAGAGAGAGAGAGGGGGGGGGGCAGGGGTTGGGGGGGGGGGCAGGAGGAAAGAGTGATTGCAATAATTTAAAAAACATATAAATAGAGTAAATAATAGTAAAACCCCGAATATTTAAAGAATCAAGTTCGCATGTATACAACAGCTTCAAATATCTGATCATTTCACAAATGCGTTAACATGTTAAATATTTGTCTTCAAGCAGGTAAGTGAAAAAAAAAAAAAAAAACTGTTAGGAAAGGTTTGAAATTATGCATAACATTTGTCAGACCTCACCAAGTGCTCTCATTAAGAAACAAGGGATGAATACAGTCTGGATAATCTGCACCTCGTTTTAAGCAAATAAAGTTTTCACACATCTCAATGTTTATGATTTTGCAGGTAAATTCAATGGAACATGTCGGTGCTATCTGCAAATTGTGTTGTGAAGCGAGTCAGTTGTACAGAATTAGTAAGTTAAAATGTCACGCCTGATGTAGCAGGTTTAATACATGAACAGCGAAAATATAGTAACTGATAAACTTTTTTCCTTTCATCATTTTGCGGAAGGGGTGTCGGTGAGAAAAAGTTTTATTAAGATTTGAAATTATGTGTACAATCTGTTGGAAGTTGTGGAGTGCTCTCATTGTCAAATGCTGATGGATGTAAGACCAGATATTTGTACACTGTAACCTACACTGCCTGAAGACACATGCGCAGTTTCTAACAATAATATCTATGGTCCTGTGTTAAATTTAAACATAAGGTTACACCTCTTAATGAGTGTATAACGACAGCATTTTAAATCTTTAGATTGTGTCAATAACTACCCAAAATACTGAAAATCAAATTTTTGTTATCCTGGAAGCTCTTTGACAGGCAACTTGCATCTGGTAACATAGATTACTGTGTAAATTAGGAAATAGTACACACACATAAAATGTAAATAAATGAACTGGAAACACAAAGGGCATTTGTTAATGGGGCTTAGGTCCAGGACGGTGGACACATCCAAATGGCCCGTGTGGTGCAGAATGCACTCTGGTCCCTAGAGTCATGCAATAGAGCAAGCTCAGCAACTGGATACTGGGTATCCAAAAGACAGATTGTTCTTCTGTGTCCACTCAGACTCAATGGTGAGCATTCCTACATAAAAAAAAACTGTGCTGAAAACTTATATCCTCTTGCCCTCTGGCAAATACAGCTTGCACTTCCAAACTACTCAGAAGGAACCTCCTTGTAAACCAGTATCAGGCAGAACTCAATACATAAGCATTTTATGTACGGCATTATGCGATACCTCAATCAAAAGGTGAAACAGTGGAAGAAGAGCTTCAGAGAATGTTACAGATGGCAGTAACAGAAAGGTCAACTAGCCAATATAACAACCCACTGTTCATTGTGGAAAAAAGGAATGGCGATGTCACAGTAGAATTGTATGCATGTCCAGCGAATAAAATTATTATTCCAGAAAGAGACAGACTTGAGATTTTTGGAACAGTTCCTCCAAAAGCTTCATGGGGCAAGAGTATTCAGTAGTATAGATCTCAGATCAGGGTACTGGCAGGTCCCCCCTACATAAGGGTACACATATATTATGTTTCTTCTTTCCAATATAGTGATATGTTTTTAATTTAAAAATTTCTTATTACTCCGGCTTATTGATTGTGCACCGGTATTTTTTTGTATTGGTCACTTAGTAACTGAATTCAACTTAGAGGAGTTTCACTGTTTTTTTAATTATTAGCCTGTGTGTTTATTATGTCAGACAGAACACTGTCATGTAAAATATATATATATATATATATATATATATATATATATATATATATGCAGAAATAATACAACTACTACAGAAATGGAAATGGAAATGTCGGGTGGCTAGGGCCTCCCGTCGGGTAGGACCGTTCGCCTGGTGCAGGTCTTTCGATTTGACGCCACTTCGGCGACCTGCGCGTCGATGGGGATGAAATGATGATGATTAGGACAACACAACACCCAGTCCCTGAGCGGAGAAAATTTCCAACCCAGCCGGGAATCGAACCCGGGCCCTTAGGATTGACAGTCTGTCACGCTGACCACTCAGCTACCAGGGCGGACAACTACTACAGAAGAACCAGGTACATGGCATGGAAAGCTCTTTATGGTAGGACTAAAGACATCTCAACTGATGGAAAACTATGTTTTCTACCTTATTTTGCGCTAGCAAAAAATGGACCTTTAAGGCCAGAGACAAGTGGTGTATAGATGCATTTGAGCTGTGTGAAAGACGAACTGGTGTCTCCATTATTGAGAAATATAGTATGTCCAGGTGCCGTTCATACCGTATCAGCCAAAATATTCTTAAGTTCTTTGGCCAGATTGTTAGAAGAGAGAGAGAGAGAGAGAATCTAGAGAAAATAATCATGGAAGGAAAGACTGGGGGGGGGGCAAGAGATGAAGAGACAGTGAGCCTGTGGCCTGTGGCCTGTGGATAGATCAAATCAAAAAACATCTCCAGGCTCAATTTTCAGCAGTCTCTAAGAGAAGTTGGTGGCTCTCTGGGACGAAAAACTTGGTTCAAGGGGTCCCGACACTCAGCAATGAGTCCAATGATTAGTGATGATTAGCAGTAAGATATAATACAGAAAAAATACTTCATGTCAAGATATTAAAAAAATTGTGACAAAAATCCTTCTACTCCATGTACAGGTGGTTGCAGCTAGTTTGAAAGCATTAAAATAATTTTCCTAAGAATTCAGGAAAAGCAACAATAATTCTTTTATTTGCCTCTCACTATGAACAAATACACTTGAACTGAATGTAATTACTGTTGTGCTACCAATAGGATGCACAAAATTGCAAGATAGGCAAAATCTTGTCAGCTTATCATCATTAGATGGCTTTACCTGAAATGTAAAAAAAGGAACCAAGAGCTCAATAAGTGCCACACTGAAATATCAGCACCATATGGAGTGCTAAGGAGAACCATGAAGTACTCCATTCTTATGTACCTCCATAGACATACAAAGCAACAACAGAAAATGAAATAACTGTCAGTATAAGTACTGCTTTTGGTTATGCAAATACACTGCTTATAAACAGTTAGTTTAACTTCATTATGGTATGAAATAAGAGGCACCATTTAAAGGATAACAGATTGAACTTAATTTGAAAGAAATATGTTTTATTGATGGTGACTAAGTGCTGAAAATTGAGTTGCTACAGTTACAGAAATATAAAGTAGTAATTCAGCTTGAAAGATAAATACATGATTTACTATTTATGAATTCCCTACAGAGAATTCAAATGAAAATAATTTAATGTAGCACTATTCTCATCATTTTTTATGATGTCACTGATATGCAGCAATGCCTTTCAGTATTACATTTAAATCCAACGTGGTTTCCTATGAAGTCACCAGGTTAGTTGTAATAACAACACTAATGGACTACAATCAGATATAAGGCATCAAACCTGGGATACTTGAAATTTGTTTATTGCACACAGACATTGCACTTTTTATGCAGATGATGCACCTTTCTTTGAGTGGTTACCTGAAGGCCATTACAAACCATAAAAACTGCGCAGGAAATGCACTATTTTAATCCTTGTGGCTGTGCACATGTGTATAAAGTGCACCAAACACAAATAAAATTGTTTTCCACTTAGCTGTTTCACAATGGCGAGCTTCAGCTAACACAGTGATAAATTGTGCTGTCATATGTCCAAAAGAGAAACAGTAAAATAAAATAAACAACACGCTATGTCATAAAAAATGTATTATCTGTAAAGAAAATGATCCACATTACAAGTTAGCACCACAATCCCACAATGAAGCAATTGTCTGTATGAGATAATGAGTAATCAAATAAGAGGTTGGCTAGGATCTAATGCAACTACATTGTGGTTGGCTGGGATCTGACGCATTGTTTAAGGCTTTGAGTGGGGCATTGGTCATTACTTTGGGACGTGGGATATCACCTGACCATAGCAACAGACTGATTAATGAAAGTTTATTTCATTATGATTTAATAAAACAGTGCTTTGGTGTATAATATGAAGGTTTATTTTATCATTGTTTAATTAATCTAAGATTGAACTATGTTTTTGCTTTTGCATGTTTACCTTGGTACAATAAAGACAGCTGTTCTTTACAAGTATAAGGAGTATGCAGTGCTCCCGCTCATGTTATGAAAATTGGTGCACCTGCTCAAGGTACAGAGCTATTTATGCAGAATCGTGGCATGAACTAATTCTAAATAATATTCTAGTATCCAAGTAGTTACCTCCTGCTGCAGCTTCTCCTTCAGCCTTCGTTCAGCCTTTGCTGTGTGGATACTTCCAACAGCACTGGTTCCCGAAACACTTTTGATGACTCTGGATGAAAATATATACTGCTTATGTAAACTGCTTCTGACATGTTATTTACAAATTCTGATATATCCAATCTAAATTCAGAAGCATTTTTTGACAAATATTTTATAAAGAAAGGGGGTGAGGAGAACACATCCAAAAACATAGTTTTCTTGTAACCATTGGAAAATTGTGGTACCGAGAAATACCTACATGAAGCTAAAGAGAACATATGCGTACCGAATACAGACTGCATGCACACAAACAGAGCAATCAATTACTTAACCAAATAGGAACCATCACATTTGGAGACAGAGTGTTGTAGCAAAGATTATGTTTCTTGAAGAAGGGTTAGTGGAGGAAGGGAAAAGTATCAAAGCTGAGATGAATTATACGAGAGGTATGATGAAACTAAGAACCATAAGCAACAGTAGTCACAGGAAAACCACAGCAAAACAAAACAAAAATGAACTGTAAACAAGTATGGGAACACAACATGGTTGATAACATAGCTGGGACAGAAAAGACTAAGGATAGAAAATAGATGTGAGACTAGATGAAATGTAGGGAAAAAGAAAAGTATCAAAGGTATACTGAATCATATTCTAAAATCAGTTATGACTATATTTTCCCTTTTTACAAAATTCTGCTAGGCCTTGATGCTTTGCAAGTCAGCATGTCAATGAAGATAGTATATCAAGACAATATGCACAGGTGACAGGAGAACTGATCAAGTATGCCACATTGCAGCAATCAATTCCACGGGTAAGCAAAACTTAGGATGATTAACCATATGTTAGAAAGAGCTTCTCACAATTACGTATCTAATTATTTAGTGGCATTGCACCTGATTTACATGAACACCTTATTCCAGTAAAAGTAGTTACATGCAGGTTAAAATTAACTAACAGTGCTTATGAAAATCAAGTCACAGTTACCTAACAAACAAAATACCCGGCACTATTTTTCAGTTCCCATTTCCTGGGTCTCTCATATCAATACCCATAATTTAATTGAATACAAATAGCACTTTTGTAATTTGGAGAATGGTACATTTTGCACTTTATGAGCACAAGCATGTGGAAAGTAATATCAGTTTCTGTGTCATCTTATTGGTTTCTAAAAACATGTTATCCACAGATCATCAAACAAAGTGTTTCCTTTTGACCACTGTTTCCATTTTAGTCTCCTCAGCAGCATTTATCAATCTAAACATTTTACCTCACTCGATTTGTTCCAAACTGATGTTAATTTTTCCATTCCCATGCAAATTCAATTCACTAAAACCATACACTGCTGAAGATTTTTTATTTTTATTTTTATTTTTTTTAAAGGGAAAAAAAGAGGAAAGGGGGGGGGGGGGAGACAAACAGACAGAGAGAGACAGACAGGCAGAGGGGGGGCGGGCGGGCGGGGGGGGGGGGGGGGGGGGACACAAAATTGCTTTCTTTCTCATCTCCCCAATACGTGTGCTACTATTTTACGATCCACAGTAGTGTGTATTACCCCTGATTTTGTTACTTTTTGTTGGGGTTTAGCCTTTCCTCTTTCAACAACATACTAATCCATGATCATTCATTGGATAACAAGGGTGTTTTTGGGGACACACAAGTTGCCGAAGTGGTGTCCAACTGAAAGACTTGCACCAGGCCCAATGAGCCACATGAAATTACAATATAACCCTGCTTTTACATTCCGAGAATTAACGTTTTCCCACCGTTTACAATATTTTTTTGTTGGTATCATCAAATTTCATATGCCCATGATGTTAATTTGTACCCAATTTTGCGTCAACATATTTATCATTTCCGGACACATACATACACACAAAATTCTAGCTTTCGCAACCAATGGTTGCTTCGTCAGGAAAGAGGGAAGGAGAGGGAAAGACGAAAGGATGTGGGTTTTAAGGGAGAGGGTAAGGAGTCATTCCAATCCCGGGAGCGGAAAGACTTACCTTAGGGGGAAAAAAGGACAGGTATACACTCGCGCACACACACACATATCCATCCGCACATACACAGACACAAGCAGACATTTGTAAAGGCAAAGAGTTTGGGCAGAGATGTCAGTCGAGGCGGAAGTAAAGAGGCAAAGATGTTGTTGAAAGACAGGTGAAGTATGAGCGGCGGCAACTTGAAATTAGAAATTAGCGGAGGTTGAGGCCTGGCGGATAACGAGAAGAGAGGATATACTGAAGGGCAAGTTCCCATCCCCGGAGTTCTGACACGTTGGTGTTAGTGGGAAGTATCCAGATAACCCGGACGGTGTAACACTGTGCCAAGATGTGCTGGCCGTGCACCAAGGCATGTTTAGCCACAGGGTGATCCTCATTACCAACAAACACTGTCTGCCTGTGTCCATTCATGCGAATGGACAGTTTGTTGCAGGTCATTCCCACATAGAATGCATCACAGTGTAGGCAGGTCAGTTGGTAAATCACGTGGGTGCTTTCACACGTGGCTCTGCCTTTGATCGTGTACACCTTCCGGGTTACAGGACTGGAGTAGGTGGTGGTGGGAGGGTGCATTGGACAGGTTTTACACTGGGGGCAGTTACAAGGGTAGGAGCCAGAGGGTAAGGAAGGTGGTTTGGGGATTTCATAGGGATGAACTAAGAGGTTATGAAGGTTAGGTGGATGGCGGAAAGACACTCTTGGTGGAGTGGGGAGGATTTCATGAAGGATGGATCTCATTTCAGGGCAGGATTTGAGGAAGTCGTATCCCTGCTGGAGAGCCACATTCAGAGTCTGATCCAGTCCCGGAAAGTATGCTGTCACAAGTGGGCCACTTTTGTGGTTCTTCTGTGGGAGGTTCTGGGTTTGAGGGGATGAGGAAGTGGCTCTGGTTATTTGCTTCTGTACCAGGTCGGGAGGGTAGTTGCGGGATGTGAAAGCTGTTTTCAGGTTGTTGGTGTAATGGTTCAGGGATTCCGGACTGGAGCAGATTCGTTTGCCACGAAGGCCAAGGCTGTAGGGAAGGGACCGTTTGATGTGGAATGGGTGGCAGCTGTCACAATGGAGGTACTGTTGCCTGTTGGTGGGTTTGATGTGGACGGACGTGTGAAGCTGGCCATTGGACAGATGGAGGTCAACGTCAAGGAAAGTGGCACGGGATTTGGAGTAGGACCAGGTGAATCTGATGGAACCAAAGAAGTTGAGGTTGGAGAGGAAATTCTGGAGTTGTTCTTCACTGTGGGTCCAGATCATGAAGATGTCATCAATAAATCTGTACCAACCTTTGGGTTGACAGGCATGGGTAACCAAGAAGGCTTCCTCTAAGCGACCCATGAATAGGTTGGCGTACGAGGGGGCCATCCCGGTACCCATGGCTGTTCCCTTTAATTGTTGGTATGTCCGGCCTTCAAAAGTGAAGAAGTTGTGGGTCAGGATGAAACTGGCTAAGGTAATGAGGAAAGAGGTTTTAGGTAGGGTGGCAGGTGATTGGCGTGAAAGGAAGTGCTCCATCGCAGCGAGGCCCTGGACATGCGGAATATTTGTGTATAAGGAAGTGACAACCCATTACATGCAGTCTCCCATCCTTCATCAAAGCCACCAACCACTTTCTCGAACACCTGGAATCCTTACCCAATCTATTACCCCCGGAAACCATCCTTGTAACCATTGATGCCACTTCCTTATACACAACTATTCCGCATGTCCAGGGCCTCGCTGCGATGGAGCCCTTCCTTTCACGCCGATCACATGCTGCCCTACCCAAAACCTCTTTCCTCATTACCTTAGCCAGCTTCATCCTAACCCACAACTTCTTCACTTTTGAAGGCCAGACATACATACAATTAAAGGGAACAGCCATGGGTACCAGGATGGAGCCTCATATGCCAACCTATTCATAGGTCGCTTAGAGGAAGCCATCTTCGTTACCCAGGCCTGCCAACCCAAAGTTTGGTACAGATTTATTGATGACATCTTCATGATCTGGACTCACAGTGAAGAACAACTCCAGAATTTCCTCTCCAACCTCAACTCCTTTGGTTCCATCAGATTCACCTGGTCCTACTCCAAATCCCGTGCCACTTTCCTTGACGTTGACTTCCATCTGTCCAATGGCCAGCTTCACATGTCCGTCCACATCAAACCCACCAACAAGCAACAGTACCTCCATTGTGACAGCTGCCACCCATTCCACATCAAACGGTCCCTTCCCTACAGCCTAGGCCTTCGTGGCAAACGAATCTGCTCCAGTCCGGAATCCCTGAACCATTACACCAACAACCTGAAAACAGCTTTCACATCCCGCAACTACCCTCCCGACCTGGTACAGAAGCAAATAACCAGAGCCACTTCCTCATCCCCTCAAACTCAGAACCTCCCACAGAAGAACCACAAAAGTGCCCCACTTGTGACAGCATACTTTCCGGTACTGGATCAGACTCTGAATGTGGCTCTCCAGCAGGGATATGACTTCCTCAAATCCTGCCCTGAAATGAGATCCATCCTTCATGAAATTCTCCCCACTCCACCAAGAGTGTCTTTCCGCCATCCACCTAACCTTCATAACCTCTTAGTTCATCCCTATGAAATCCCCAAACCACCTTCCTTACCCTCTGGCTCCTACCCTTGTAACTGCCCCCAGTGTAAAACCTGTCCAATGCACCCTCCCACCACCACCTACTCCAGTCCTGTAACCCGGAAGGTGTACACGATCAAAGGCAGAGCCACGTGTGAAAGCACCCACGTGATTTACCAACTGACCTGCCTACACTGTGATGCATTCTATGTGGGAATGACCTGCAACAAACTGTCCATTCGCATGAATGGACACAGGCAGACAGTGTTTGTTGGTAATGAGGATCACCCTGTGGCTAAACATGCCTTGGTGCACGGCCAGCACATCTTGGCACAGTGTTACACCGTCCGGGTTATCTGGATACTTCCCACTAACACCAACGTGTCAGAACTCCGGGGATGGGAACTTGCCCTTCAGTATATCCTCTCTTCTCGTTATCCGCCAGGCCTCAACCTCCGCTAATTTCTAATTTCAAGTTGCCGCCGCTCATACTTCACCTGTCTTTCAACAACATCTTTGCCTCTTTACTTCCGCCTCGACTGACATCTCTGCCCAAACTCTTTGCCTTTACAAATGTCTGCTTGTGTCTGTGTATGTGCGGATGGATATGTGTGTGTGTGCGCGAGTGTATACCTGTCCTTTTTTCCCCCTAAGGTAAGTCTTTCCGCTCCCGGGATTGGAATGACTCCTTACCCTCTCCCTTAAAACCCACATCCTTTCGTCTTTCCCTCTCCTTCCCTCTTTCCTGACGAAGCAACCATTGGTTGCGAAAGCTAGAATTTTGTTTGTATGTATTTATGTGTCTGTTTGTGTTTCTATCGACCTGCCAGCGCTTTCGTATGGTAAGTCATATCATCTTTGTTTTTAAATATATTTTTCCTGAGGAAAATATTCATATTTATCATTTCCCTGTGATTTAAGCTAAAAAAAATGTTTGTGGAGAAAAAATGATACTGGCATGATGCTGGCCATCCCGTAGTGTTTACAAACATTATGTGGTTAAGTTTCTCGATACCAATGCACTCAACTCAGTGGATTTGAACTGGTAAACGTGTAAAGTTTGAACAATTTGTGCCCCATCTGCTGCCACTGCCAAGCTATACCTGGTGTGGTCGCTGATGGCAATAACTAGGCTCATTCGAGTGAACATATTGTGACCAATCACAATCATTTCCAAACTGTCTCTACTGCGCAAATGCTGTTTCAGGATTGTTTTGATCATCGTGACACCTTTTGTCAAACCATATTTAGCGTGTTTCAGTGTATGGCCACTTGGAGCACTAGCTGACACCATCATTCACTTTTCGATGCTCAAATGTTTTTAGTTTAAACACAGTGCGGCTTACGTGTTTTATTCATGCTGAGCAAACTGGGTTTCAAAAATTTATTCTCATTGTCAAGTGCAATATTTACGTATGTATTTTTTGTGATGTTACACAAACAAACAATGTTAGTGATTGTGTGTGTGTGTGTGTGTGTGTGTGTGTGTGTGTGTGTGTGTGTGTGTGGGTGTGTCATGCTAAGTGTGAAAAAATACATAACTAGTGGAGTATTTCATTATTTAAATAATGAATGACAGTTTTTGGCTTTCAAAAACATCAATTATGACATGTGAAATTGAGTCAAACATTCCTACTTCCCAGACAGTTATAAGTTCCAATTACATCAGCGGTTTTTATTACATAATAAACCTTCATTAGATAATAAACATGTCCCTGAAAGGCTTTTGATGCCTGTTATCTACATATATGATACAGAATGTGCAAGGGGGTATCCTATATGTAACTTTTACAGTATAAAACATTATTTCCCAAAACTTACATTTTCCTGCATTTTACACCATTTCTTAGAAGTCCCTTGAAAAGCGTAAAAGGGAGGGGGGGTGTTCACTGTATTTCGAAAATGTGCAACTACCACTGAAGAGTGCATGATACTTATTAGACAATGTCGTGTCAATGTCTATGATATGAGGGCAAAACTATGACTTGCAGATTTTTTTGTTTGTAACCTTTTTTCTCTCCACGCAGATCTAGCACAATAAATGAAAACTTTTTTGGTGGAGGCTCATCAATCTGTTTACCTTCCAAGATTTTGAGCAAGATGAATGCAGGAAAATGTAAAAGCAGTGTACGAAGGTACAGTCCTCTCCCTGGAATATTGTGGCCTTGTGAAAAATGTTACAAGTAGTATTACATGCAGGAAAAATTACATAAGGAATGACAATTATCCGCAATTCTCCTCTGTAGGACAATCAGTGTCTTGAAATGTTATTTTAATATAATAAAGTAAGAGAATAAAGGGAATTTATGAACAGCCTATGTGGTAACACTTTGGTTCAATTTTAATAACTAGGTAAGTGGTGAATGTAATAGTTACATTGTTAGTAGTATTAGAGTTAAAAGGAAAATTATCTGAGGAATTGTAGCATATCTTCAGTTATGTAATTGTTTAATACCTAACACTGAAACATTCAATTTCAAACAAAAGGTCATTACTACAAGCATTCTTCTATATCACCTACTGATGAACTAAAATGCATTTCTCACCTCTCCTGTAAGGCATCATCAAAATCATCATCATCTCCATCATCCAGCTGTGTCCAGCTCTTAAGTTCATGTCTTGACAAGGATGCAATTTTCTTCTCTGTGAAGTGGAGAAAACATCTTTTCTTAGAAGCTTTAACTGCATAATAATTTTATTTGAATTTATATCTAATCTGCTACACTGTCAACATTGAACTCTAATACCCATGCTTTCCACGATTCAGGTACTTAATTTTCTTCCTTCTTTTCTCTTCTTCCTTACTTCCTTCCTTCCTTCCATCTTGGTGTTTTGGCAGGAAATATAGCCATCATCATGCAGTCATTATTACACATTTTTTAGCAAAATACAGTCACTTGCTTTGCTGTTAACGTGTTTAAGAAAATAAATATGGTGGGAAAATTAGATTCCAATGTTACGCCGAGGCCATTAGCAATAGACGACAAATATTGATCAGGTCAGGAGCAGGCAATGATTCAGTTGAAACCTTTATTACAGAAACATCACAACACTCACCAGAAACAATTCGGGAAGACAATAACAAACTTTAATCTGGATGGCTGAAAAAGAATCTGAACCCAGTTCCTCCAGAATATGTATCTACAGTATTGTTTCAGTATGTTCAAATCAGACTAATATGGGGAAGGAAATTGGTCACGAATCTGTTTAGGGAATCACTCGACCAGTCTGCTCTAGTGCATTAGAGACCATACGGATAAATATCAGGATGGGAAGTTTTGAATGCTGCTACTGTTCAATATAGATCCAGTTCTTAATTTCTGCATCTTGCTCAATAAAAATAATTGAAGGCACATCTTTCCACTCATTATCATACTTGTTCTTTCATCATTTATTACAAATAGTACTATGTGCAAGAAAAATTATGGAAGGAATGATCATTATTTACATTTCTGCTTTGTAGCAAAAACAGAGACCTGAACTGCTGTATTACAAGAAGAAAGTGCCCAAATAAAGCGAATTTATAAACAGCTACCTACATGCATGGAATTACTCTGCAATGAGAATTAAACAGCTTTCAGATTTTGGTGGATATGTTGTAGTGCTAGTTCCCACCCGCCGTTTTCTTAGAAACTGGTATTAGGGGAAGTATCCAGATGGTACGTGTGGTGAAACAGGCACCAAGATCATGATCGCCATGTTGTAGAGCATGCTCTGCAACAGGATACTGTGTGTTTCTAGTATACACCTTCTGCTTATACCCATTCATCCTAATTAACAATTTGGTGGTAGCAACGCTGATGTAAAAGGCCAAACGGTGTTTACATAACAGCTGGTACATGACGTGTCATTTCACAGGTGGCTCTCCTTTTGATAGTATATGTTTTGCCAGTTATAGGGCTGGTATATATAGTGGCAGGAGAGTGCATATGGCAAGTCTTGCAGGGGGGACAGTCACAGGGGTAGGAGCCATAGGTAAGAGAGATGCGTGCAGATGGAGCATAGGGTCTGACTAGAATTTTGCGGAGATTGGAAAGGTGATGAAAAGTTATTCTACAGTGCGTTTAAAATTAGTTGCGACTTTTGACAGTTCAGTGCGGAATGAGAGGAGGGAAGCAAGTTGCCAGTGTGAGCTGGGTGCATCGGCAGCTGACTGCGTGAACAGCAAGCCGCACAAGCTGGCCCACCTGTGATCTTTCTCAAATGACTGTAAATAAACTATCAGCTAAAAACATCTGACTCTCGCACATCGCAGCTTCATGATAAACTGCATATCATTACGTTAATGTTCATAGTTTTTGTGATATTTCAATATTACTGCAAGAAATTCCTAATGTTTACAGTGAAAAATACGGATCGCTATGAATTTGCATTTTGTGCGTGTTAGGTCATATGTTGCCTCATATGAAATGTAGAAACATACTGAATTATTATTTAAACTTGAAGGGATCTGTCGGCAGTCTCGAGAAATGGAATGTAAGTAAACCACTATGTCATGAAAGCACACACCAGTGAAAAATTCAGAAAGAAACAATTATGAATCCCACTTATCAAATAAACAATTCAATGTATCAAAACAAGATTTTGGCAAATGATAGCACACAAAGAGCACAGTGTTTTGCTGTATAATTAATATGCGAAACTTGCATATCTGTCACAATAATCAAGCAATTACAGATTTTTTTCAGTGAAATAATGTAATTTTTAAGGACCATCCATAGCTGGTGAAATGAGAACGGCTGTGGGTTTTGTGACAACATAAGTAAAGTCAAGCGTTTATTTTATTCTGAGAATGGGCTGTTTCATGAACTACTGACCCTACTTTGCCTCAGTTACTAGTTTAATAACATATTATTTCATGATTCTGTTGCAATTTCAACTGCGTCAGAATATTAATGAGATGTGTATTTGTAAACTATGCTCTGTTTTGAGAAAAGAAGCAGATTTTAACATGGCAACAAGAGAAGTTACGTATTACTCAAAATTCAACATAGGCCTTCGTGAAACCATCTCTCCTCAACTCTATGACAACTTGAGACCTATCCTGTGGTGCAACACTTGAAATGGCTTCTTTTTTCAGCATTTTATTCTCAATGAGCGTATTCTCAACCGGATTTAAATTAGTGTGATACGGACGAAACCTGATTGAACTATGCCCTTCAACGTCAGCCAGTTTGTCGACCTGGTACTGTGGAAGTTCCATTAACTTCACCTTATACATGCTACGTTCAACTTTATCCAGTGGAACACTTCTTTGTACCCAGAGCAAGATATACGCTTTCATCCACTGGATTGTTGTAGCTTTATCCATCACAACAGATTGGTATGGCGCAATGTTAATTAATATTGTCGAATTCAGAGGAATATTTTGTGGCAGAACATTATTTTCAAAGCCATTGAATGTGTCCTCAAGATCCATGTTCATTGTAAATATAGCATTTCCAGATGTGGTGCACTGTTTTAATTAATACAAATCTAACACAATACAATTGGTCACAATACCTGATGATGGATGGCATAACACTTCAGTGCCAGAAAACAGCACACACCAATGAGAGATTATGAACTTAGAAGCATCTATTGCATGACACCACATGGTAGTAGGTATCCACGGTGTGGTAACAGAGGCGCTTTTACCAACCAAAGCGCTAGTGGTGGACTAGGGAAAGCCTGCTTGCCATTGGTGTTACCTGGGCAATGGCGTCACAACCCCTCCACTGAGTGAAACGTCAAAAGTAGCAACTAATTTTAAATGCACTATAGGTGTGGTGGGCAAACTCTCAGACAGGAAGGATTTCATTTCACGGCATGACTTTAGGAAGTCATGGCCTTGTCAAAGTAGCTGATTAATACATTCCAGACCAGTGGCGCACTCCAAAGTTGTTTTTTGGAGGGATCAGCAGTACCAGGGTTGGATGTGATGACCCGGGAAATTTGGCTTTGAACTCGTGTGGTGGCATAATTACGTCCAGGGAAGGCTGAGATGAGAATGATGGTGTATTGCTGTAAAGAGTATGTACCTAAACAAATATGTTTGCCTTGTATCCTAAGGCTGTAAGGGAGGGAATGTTTGATATGGAAAGGTTGGCAACTGTCAAAATGTAAGTACTGTTGTCTGTTGGTAGGTTTAATGTGGACGGAAGTGTGTAGCTGACCTTTGGTGAGAATAAAAGCAACATCAAGAAAAGTGACATGGGATTCAGAATAGGACCATATGAAATTTAATTGGGAAAATATAGTTAGAGATTCCAGAATTTTAAGAGGTTAGCCTCACCATGAGTCCATATGGCAAAGATGTCATCAATTTATCTAAACCAAACCAGGGGCCAAAAAGGCTTATGGATCCCACAAAAGCCCCCTCCAGGCGACCCACGAAAAGACTGGCATAGGAAGGCACCATCCTAGTTCCAATGGCCATACCCCTGATCTGTTTGTGTGTCTGCCCATCAAAGTTGAAGTAGTTGTTGGTAAGTACAAAGCTGATTAAGGTGAGTAGGAACAATGTCATAGTTTTGGAATCAGTTGGGCACTGACTGAGGAAATGTTCAGCAGCAGACAGACCATGTACATGGGGGACATTGGTATAGAGGGAGGAGAATCAATGGTGACAAGCAAGGTGTGTGGTGGGAGTAGGATGGGCACGGATTTTAAATGATCTACGAAATGGCTGGTATCTTTGATAAAGGAGGGAAGTATTTGTAATATGGGTTGGAGGTGCTGATCAACTAACGCAGATATACGTTTGGTGGGTGCTTTGAAGCCAGCAACTATAGGACAACCAGGACGATTGCGTTTGTGGATCTTAGGAAGAAGGAAAAATGTGGGAGTGCATGTTTTGGGTGGGGTAAGAAATTCAATAACATGTCCTCAGTTCTCATCACCCACCTGGCCTTAATTTACGTTAATTTCTTCCGCCTCAGCATTTCTTCACGTCTTACCCATCTACTTTTTACCACCCCTCCCTCTCCCACCTCCGCTTATGTACAACGCACTTAGCTTTCAACTGTTATTAACTCATGCATGATGTTTAAGCAGTAATCTCTGGGTTGCATATTACCCTATCTTCCACCTTTATGCTCTCAGGTTTTCGAATCTCATCCAATGCAGTCCACAGCAATCAGTATTTCCTTCTCATCCCGTCCAGTAAGTCTCCCCTGACCCACAGTTCTGGGTGACTTTCCCGAAATCTACCCCTTTTCCTAGACCTCTACTGTCCTTTTCCTTCACACCTCTCCCTTCCCCTTCAACCTCTCTGCCTGAAAAAGGAGCCACTGCCTGTGAAAGATTGCCTAATTAGAACCTTCTTTTATGTGCGTGTTCTGCTGCTGCTTGGTCAGTAGATTTTTTATCTATCCAATTAAATTAAATTATTGGATGTGTTTCATATGAAAATACATGTGGTTTTGCAGGCATTGTCTGAAAACAGGTACTGTAGAAGTATTGTGAAGTTCGATGCAGCCGTCTGTCCCGAGAAGATCGGCTGAGGTGTTCATTACAATGAATATCTTAAGTGAAGTGTCAAAGAACAACATCTCTCGAAAGAAACATGCTCTGCTTGTTGCAACTTCAATGATGTTTGAACTGTCACTATAAAATTTAGTCAGAGAGCAGTGCAATATCCTGTTTATAAGTAACAGAAATCAAATGCCTATTCAAAATGCGTCATTTAGTATTTCCTATGCTCCCTTTAAATGATTCTGTCTCAATGTTCAGATAATATCTTTCATTCTACTAGTCTTTGTATCCCAGTACTGATCCATTTGAACTACTGCTCTTATTTTGGTGACTATGTTGAAGGGAAGATGATAATGTTACTTAGTCTGACTAGTACATTTTGGTGGCCAATTTGCATCAATGAAACTATCACATAGGTTTTACAGATTTTCTCAATGTGGATGGAAAGAAATTTTATTGGCCAAATTGTAAGAACTGTTTTGTAAATTCTTAGAGATATGTGGAGAAGGGGACTGAAATTAATCACTAACAACAAACAATGCAAAGATAAATCAGAAACTTTGATCATAATATGTTTTTGCTCTAAGATCAGTTTTGGTCGTTGCCCCAGAATTTTAAAAAATGAATGTTTTCTTTTGTACTGGCAAATAATACACAACTGAAATGTTTGCATCGCAAAAGCACATCTTTTTAATTATATACAACTTTCTGCTCAACATACAAAATGTGTAACTTATGTCAAATTTAGTATCAACATAAAATAAATGCACTGAGTGATTGATAATTTCATATCTTTAATGAAGGTATCAAACTTTCACCACTGCGAACTTCTCACTCCCATGTTTAAGTTTCATACCACATTTTTAATGTATTCTTATTTGAGGAATGAAAACTTCGAGATTTATCAACATGCTGCTTTATATATCCTTCACGGTCAAACTACCTAACACAGAAGTAGTAACTCTCAATTTTTATGTAATTTGTACCGACTGCTGTGCTCAACTATAGAGAAAATGCTATGCCTGCTCATACACTGAGATGTTACTGTTTGACATATAATCACAAGGATATGACCACATCCATTGTATGTAAACACCTATGTATATCTATGCGAGTATGCCATTACATCTAGTTTGCCTGTATAGATTTTTATTGTTTAATTTGGTCAATACAACAGTG